>NC_059106.1:20213697-20378697 GCF_020740685.1 Jaculus jaculus
CTCTTCTTTCTTTCTTGCATATCAGTTTAAGTGCTGAAATTATTATTACTATTTGTCCACTTAATTCTCAGTGATACTTCTACTGTGGTTTAGAAAACCTTCAGAAATATCAATCCAATATTCCATTTTAAGGCCATCATTCTTTATGATTATATATTGACTGTTAAATTATCATCAGGTTTCCATGACGGAGTTTACTCTCTACCAGACCCCTCATCCCTTAAAATCGATCTACAAGACATTTCTAAAATGCATCTGAAGAATCCGATAAAAATATACCTGTCAAGCTGATGGTCTTTGTTTACAAATGCCTATGAGAATGACCACAGAGTTTTGTCATTTTTCCCCTTTGGAAAAAAAGAGGTTAAAACAATCTCTGCCATACAGTTTTAAGTCACATTTTTATTTTACTTTTGTTACTTTGTTAAATATTTATATCTTTGGATTTATCATCAAAAATTAATAAAAATATCAATTGCCATCCTAGGTTATTTTCTTAGCTTTTGTGAACTAATAATTATGATAGTTAAACATTCTGTAAATTGTCAGCTTATCTTGTTTTGATGTGGAATGTTGGTTTTTGCAGGGATGAAGAACCAGGAGGCCAGCTGGTGACAGATAAGTTCCACATGGATTGGGATTCTGTGCTTGTTGACACCAATAATGTCATTGTAGCAAGATTTGATGGCAGAGGAAGTGGTTTCCAGGGCCTGAAAATTTTGCAGGAGATCCACAGAAGGATAGGCTCAGTAGACTCAAAGGACCAGATAGCAGCAGTGAAGTAAGTCGGGGAAGTTTTCCATAATGACAGAATCAAAATCACATAACCTGACCTGCTCGCTGACTTAGACCTTTCTGTTTTTGAGATGGAACAATTTTCAAAGTTAAGCATATAGCTCTATTTATTACATTCTTAAGTACCTATCACTCTTCTTGGTATAGTAAGTGAATGAATGCATTTACTCTCTGGATATATGAAATTATGGAGATATTGCATCACCATATTATGTAGTTAGAATATTCCGTAATGTTTATGCCAACAGTTAACTGTAATTTTTTTGTGTTATATTCATGTTCATATGTGATTGGGCACATATGTGTGTTGGTGTGTATGTATGGTTCTGTAGAGCAGAGTTCAGCATCAGGGGTCTTCCTCAATCACATTGCACCTAATTTATTAAAATTGGATTATTTGAAGCAAGGGCTGAGAAATTACCCTTGTCTGGATGGCCATCTTGTTTGGGGAATTCCCTACTTCTGCTTCCCATGTGCTGGAAACACACAGATGGACTGCCACACCTGTATGGCATTTACATGGGAGCTGGGTTATATGAGAAATGTTTTACCAACTGAACCATCTCCCCAGATCTAGTTCTAATTCTTTCATGTTACATGGTTACAGTTATCACACTGGCCTGGAAAAGGTATAATAAGAAAATTCATAATCTTTGCAACAGAAATCAGCTAGGATACTGTTTAAATATAGAAGTGAAGCCAGTAGATCTGAATATGGCTATAGATTTTACATTTATAACAAGCTCTCAGGTCAAAAGAGGCCACTGAACCATTTATTTTAGTAGCAAGACTTTGTAATATACATCCTTTCCAAATCACAAATCCCTAGCCATAAGGTACTGCTAATGTTTTTAAGGTGTGTAGGTGTGTGTGTGTGTGTGTGTGTGTGTGTGTGTGTGTACCATAAATAAATTCATATGTACATTTGGTTGAATATAATTATAGATATTTTTTTTTTCTTTTTCATTGCAGATATCTACTGAAACAGCCATACATTGACTCCAAAAGATTAAGTATTTTTGGAAAGGTAAATAGAAATAGTGAATCTATTTATCTTTCCACACATATAGATGTATGATATACATAGAGAGATGAATATACATTCTTTATCATACTTTAATCTTTTTTGATTACATTTTCAAAGACATAGAATAATTAAGATTATATACATTTGTTTCACTTACCAATTTGACAGCTATGTATTATACATCTAGTTGATTGTGGTGTTAATGTTCAGGGGAAAAGCCCTGTGTACATGAGACTTACCTTGTAGAGTGAGGAAGCAAACAATAAGCAAATGAAAAACAACAACAGCAACAAAAAAACATGACTGCATATAGTAAGAGTTGTAGTGAAGCAAAGAAAGATGCGTTGAATCTTAATAAATTGAATGGTCCTGAAAGGCTCTTTATTATTAGTGCTTTGAAAAGTTGTTTTTTTTTTTCTGCCAATATCACATAACTCTTCAAAAATGATGGCCAAGAGTGTAGTGTGCATACCATCCTCATACATGTATAATCATATTCTCAGTAAAGTTAGGTTCTGTTTACTTATTTATTTATACTTACTTACTTAGCATGGATACGTCATGTGTTGGGGCCATCCCTTCCCTCATCCCTGCTGCTATAGTCCTCTGCTCTGAGGCCAACCTGCACTGTCTTTATCAGTCCTGTTTCCCTGTTCTCCCTTCTTATCTTTTCTCTGTCCTTCCTTGCTTAAATTAAATCATATTGTTCTTTCTTCTTTTTTGTTTTCTGTTTCAATAAATTCTATGCTAGTTACTGTTTTATCTACTATTTAAAATTAGTTTTCTGGGGCTGAAGAGATGACTTAGCAATTAAGGCATTTGCTTGCAAAGCCAAAGGATCCTAGTTCGACTCTCTAGGACCCACATCAACCAGATGCACAAGGGGGTGCACACATCTGGAGATTGTTTGCAGTGGCTGGAGGCCCTGGCATGCCCGTTATCTTTCTCTCTTTCTCACTTTCAAATAAAAAAAAATATATATATGAAAAATAAAGATAAAAAAATAGTTTCCTTCAATTATTTTTAAATATCTGTATTTATTTTTAAATCAATGCCTTTAGACCCTTTTAGTTACTCCCTGAGGTACATTCCACTAGCAATGTTATTAAAATTTAGTATTTTATTTCTTAATTTCCAACACAATTCTACTCTCTCTGAATCCTCTCATTATCTTACTCTAAATGAAAGTATTTTGAACCTTTTCTCTCTGACTTTGATTTTACTTCAATAGTGGCCCTTAGAAACATTACTTATTTATGACGTAGGGAGAAAATGATGTTAAAAGCTTCCACATTTCTAAAACTTTTAGTCCAAATACATGGACAGTTAATCCTATTTGTCTACTATGACACTACAACCATACATTTAATTAATGCTTTATTTTGATTTTAGTATCTGAGAAAATTATGTTGAAATGTACCATTATGACAGGAAATATAGGGACTCAGCTGCATAATTTATGATATTGAGAAACTGCATCCACACTCTCCTTTGATATTTCTGCCTAATAATAAAAGTATTTAGAAAAAGCAATAGCAAACTAGATTCATTTTTGTAATCCAATTTTTAAGTTTATTCTTTCCTACAATTTTGGAATTATTCTACTAACTGGGTGAATTAATGTTTTGTTGTATGTATTAACTCTGCTTATGTCAATTAATTAATTTTACAATAAAGCTGATGATTTTTATATGAATATGGTAATACCAGGGAGGAGATTTAAACCAGTGGTATACCAACTGATTAGCATGGACGGGGCTCTGGGTTCAGTCTTCAGTATGGGGAATAAAAAAGCAAAACAAAAATCAACTGAGCAAAAATTATCTGACATTATTTTGAGTAGTACATTCTTAGTATATGTTGCAGTTACCTTCTTGCTGCTGCAACAAACACCTGACCAGAAGCAGCCTATGGGAGAAAAGGGATTATTTCTGGCTTACATATTCAAGGGGAAGCTTTATCATGGTGGTAGAAGCTGGCTCACTTCATCCTAAATACATAACAGAGAGAGAGAGTGAGAGATCAAAAAAGTCAGCACTCAGGCAGGAGAGATGGCTTAGTGGTTAACGTGCTTGCCTGAGAAGCCTAAGGACCCATGTTCTCCTCTCCAGATGCCACCTAAGCCAGACACACAAAGGTGAGGCAAGCACAACGTCACACATGTCCACTAGGTGGCACAAGCATCTGGAGTTCCATTACAGTGGCCGAGGCCCTGGTGTGCCAATTCTCTCTGTCTCTCTAATTAAAAAAATAAGAAAAGTAAAATAACTAACCAGAGCTCAAACTGTATCTCTACACACCCTGAAGATAGATTCAAGTTCCATTCCCCAGTGACACACCTCCTGGGCTCCACCAGCTAAAACTAAGTAGAAAGCATAAACTGACAAGATTACTTGAGGTTATTTGGTATGTTCACATTGGAGCCACCACATTCAGTTCCTGGCTGCCATAGATTGATGATCATCTTATAGTGAAAAATACACTGAGTTGAACTTCAAGAGTCCCATAGTTTTTAACAACTTTAACATTCTTCAAAATCCAAGTCTTATCTGAGATTTAAGACTGTCTTTTAACTCTGAGGCCTACATAACCCAAACACAAGTTACATACTTCCAATACGTAATGCACAGAGTAAACACTCCCCTTGCAAAATTAGTCATATCAAGGAGATAATGCACAAATTCAAAATCAATAGCTAGCAAACAAACATCAAACATCTATAGTTCCTGGCATCTATAAACAGTGACAAAATCTGTTTCCAAATCTGCCCTCCAGCTGGGCTGTTCACAATATTGTTGTTTTGTATAATTTACTTGTGATTTCTATGGCATAATTAAACTGGAATTGCTTTGGTTATGATTATAACTTCTTCCACTTTCTCACCTGGGTGACTTGGTTCATATTTTTTTCTTCTTTCTAAAAATAACATCAAGCACATATGTGGTTTATGAAAATTCTTTCACACTAGGATATATTACTTTCTCATGTAGCAATGTGAAATGTTTAGTCACAGTTTTTCCTAACTATTGCATCCTTATGCCTGGTATTGTTATTTATATTTTTATTTCGTTTTAAGTCTCTAAATATGTTCTGTAAATTTATATTGGATTAAGTGTGCTTCTGCCACAAAGATATTTAAATTGCTTGCTTCATGTTCTTTTTCAACTAAGAATCTCTTTGCCTCCAGACACAGGCACCTCATTGTTTCTCAGTCTGCTATTCAAACTTTCCTTTTCCTAAAAGGCTTTATCTAAATTTCAGCCTACTTAATGGTTTTGAAATGACAATTAGATAATTTAATAGAATCTTTATCAATATTTTCTGTATCTTTATTGATTTTCCACTTTACGTTCATTAATAACAGTGGAATATTTAAATCTTTAGCTCCATCATTTACATTCTTTCTCATTCGTATGGTTCTATTTCCTTAATATTTCAAAGCAATTTTATGACATATGGAAACAGTGTTTGTACAGTCACTTGACTATCCCATTAAAGTATTAAGAAACAATATTAGTTAACTCTGATTTGACACTTTCTTTTGAAATCTATTGTCATATGTGTTATAAATCAGCAAGTGTTATGATTTTATTTTCAATCTGAAAGCTAATACTTAAAATGGTTTAAGTAATTCTCAATCCTCTAGCTCTCTCATGTGGATTTAGATAGTCTGATAGGAATTATTCTCATAGTTCCTAACTATTTTAGGGGATGGTTGAGGTAAGGCCTCACTATAGCACAGGTTGGCTTCAAACTTGTTGTAATCCTCTTAACTCAGCCTTCTGAGTGCTAGGATAATAGACAGGAGTCACCACTCCTGATTCATCATTTGAAATGAACAAATTAAGGGAAACTGAATGTATGAAACTTTGTTTGACAGTTGTTTTTTTTTTTCATTCTTTTGCTAATGACTTTTTCAATAATCATATTCTATAGATATGTAATTAGTTTTAATTTAAAATACATATAATATATACAACCATTATTTATACAATTCTTACTGGGAACATTAATATATATATAATATAGAACTGTTAATTAGTGTGGGGTCATAATTATTGAAAAGGATTTTTTCATATTTTTCTCTTTGTTCCTTTGATTTGGGTGGTCTGAATAAGTCAGAGGAAGAATACAACATTTGCAATGCATGATGGGGATTTATACATTCAATTTTAACTTAGGTAATCCATATTCTAGCTTCATTGATTTATTATATCATCCTTGTACTTCAATTTAGAATAAGCAAGTATTAAGTTCTTAAATATCCCTAGAAGTTTTTCTGGTACAATCTGTATATTTTTTATATATTTTTTCATTGTCTTTCAAGTATAATATAGCAACTCACTTTGGTATTTTCAAAAGCTATTTTGTACTCACTGCTTACTCTTAAAATCACATAGGCTCACCTCTCTCATGATCCTTTCACCTTTCATCTGTCAAGTTCTCCTCATATTTTCTTTCACCTTATCATATCCATTCATTTGTTAATTGCTTAAATAACCGTATTTTTCTGGAGGCTAGGTCTCCCACATCCATGTGTGAGGAGGGCTATGTTCTCCCTCCTTGTCATGCATACATTGGGTCTCTCGTTGCTTCCTGACAAGGTGATAACCTCTGTACGAGTTATATTTTTGAAATTGAAATTGTACTGAACAATTTAACAATACTTTGTAGATAGATAAAACCGCATGATCTAGTCTTTCACACTATTTTATTTAAAATGCCATGATATGAGTTGACTCCAAGTACCAAAATTGAAAGTTGTTCAATACCATTCCTAGTAGTGATATGACAATTATTATTAAGTTAGTATTGGGGAGGAATAAGATGAATTCTATCACCAAGTAATTATGTTATTGGCAAATCATATATTTTTATGTTTGATTTTCAAGGTAGGGTCTCACTCTAGCTCAGGCTGACCTGAGATTTACTCTGCAGTCTCAAGGTGGCCTCAAACTCCTCGCGATCCTCCTACCTTTGCCTCCCTAGTGCTGGAATTAGAGGTATGTGCCACCATGCCCAACTTGACAAATCCTATGCTGCTGCAGTTACATTTTCATTGCTAGAACAAAACACCTGATTAGAAGCAGATGATGGGAGGTAAGGGTGTATTTCAGGCTTATAGTGTCAAGGGAAGCTTCATCATGTCTGGGAAAATCATGATATACCATATCTGAGAAGAAGTAGCCAGAGTGAACTGGCCAGCCCTGGTGAGCTGGGTTACAAAACTCCGCAAGGTCTGCTCTTGGTGACGTGCTACCTCCACCAAGGCTCTACTTCCCAAATTTCCACCAGCTGGGGATTGAATATTAGTCTTAATCAGAAACATATGAGGCTATAGGGGACATTTCATGGTCAAGCCATCATATTCTTTTATATTTTATTTACTGTATACATATACTGGTCTGTATGCATGTGTGTCCAGATATGTATAAATGCTAGAGGTTGACTGAGAGTATATCCCTTGATTACTCTCCTTCTTATTCACTGAAGCAAGGTAGCTTATTTTGAATAGCCATCTGCTCACCAGTCTGGCTAGTCTAGTAAGCCAACTTGCCTTGAGGATCCCCTGGATGCACCTCCAGAACACTGAGATTATAGATTATAGGCAGAACACCAGCATTTCCATGGGGGCTGGGACTGAAAGCTCAGGTTCTCACGCTTGTGCACCAGATGCTTTATACACTGAGAAATATCCCTAGTCCAAGTTTTTATATTTTTAATTGAGAAAGCTGCTCAGATTTTCAGACCAGCTTAAGCCATTTCTAGGATTTGAAGCATGTTTATTATGTAATCTAATCTAGAAAAAGTAGTATTGTAATAATTGTAAGGACATTTTATATACAAGTCAACCAATTAAATGCAGTATGTTACAGTGGGATTAAACTGTGTTAATTTTGAGACATTATACATTTTTATTTCTAAGTTGAGTTATAGGCATGATTCAGGGCAATAATCTAAAATTATAGAAAGTTTTTTTTTAAGTATTGTTATGAAAATATTTCCTCATAACCTCAGTACATATAAGGATAAAAAAATAGCATTATACACTTTAAAATCTACCTTTCTGCTGAACTTGATTTCTTACATTACTATTTATTTTACAACTTCCATATTTATAGAAAAAAAAAGATGATAATTCTCTCCACTCCCCCACTTTCCTCTTCACAAATCCACTCTCCATCATATTCCCTCTTCCTCTCAATTAGTCTCTCTTTTATTTTAATATCATCATCTTTTCCTCCTGTTATGTGGGTCTTCTGTAGGTCATACGAGGTACATAGAGGTCATGGATATCCAGGCCATTTTGTGTCTGAAAAATTACATCCTAAGCATCCCTATCCTTCCTTTGGCTCTTACATTTTTTCTGCTACATTTTCTGCAATGTACCCTGAGCTTTGGAAGGTATGATAGATATGTTTGAGTGCTGAACTCTTCTCTTTAACTTCTTCTCAACACTATGGTGCTTTTTGAGTCATCACGGTGCCAGTATTCACCTTCAACCTTGCTTGAGAAATGGTGTCTGGTTGTTTGACACTGCATACACAAGATTAGCTAGCCCACAAGCTTTCAGGAATTCTCCTGTCTCAACCTCCAATCTCTGCATAGTAAGGCTTCAATTGAAGATGATTGCTGCTGTGTGTGGCTTTATGTGGGTTCTAGGTGTCCAAACTAAGTTTGTTGAACTTGTGTAGCAAGTACTTTATCCATAGCCCCAGTATTCCTTATTCTCATTTATAGATTTGAGCATGTTCTCCTCTTTCCTACAGCCTCCTTTTCCCCATCCTATTTCCCTTCTTCCCTCTCTCTCTCCCTTCCCTCCTTCCTGCATTCCAGATTATATGTTGAAGAGAAATAAAGGAACATTGTACTTTCAATGTGACTTTCACTTAGTATAATGCTGTCCATATTTATCCATGCTGTGGCAAAAGGTATGACCTTCTTTCCTCAGGATGAACAATATTCTATTGTCCATATTTTCTTGTCCACAGTTTCTTTCTGTATGCATATTTAAACTGTTTCTATGTCTTAACTATTTAAAACAATACTTCAGTGTTACATAGGAGTGTATATATCCTTATAAAGTGATGATTTCATTTCTTTGTAATGAATTGTAGAAGAATAGCTATTGCCTGATATGCTTGGTCTACTTTAATTTATGTTCAAGCTTTTGTCTCTTCTTTAATGGCCATATCAAACTAAATTCTCACCCAGTTTCCAGAAGCATACAGAATTATCTTTTCTTCATACTATTGTTATACTTTGGTCTTTTCAGTAATGGCAGCCCTAACCCTATGAAGTATTATTTCAGAGTGGCTTTGATTTGAATTTCCTGATGATTAGTGTTGCAGTCTGGTTTACATTGCTAGTAGAAATCACCCAACCAAGAGCAGCTTCTGGGAAAAAGAGATTTATTTTTGCTCACAGGCTTTGGGGTAAGCTCCATGATGGCAGGGGAAAATGATGGCATGATCAGAGGGTGGACATCACCCCCTGACCAACATAAGGTGGACCATAGCAACAGGAGAGTGTGCCAAACACTGGCATGGGGAAACTGACTTTAACACTCATAAACCCGCCCCAAAAAGACACTCCCTCTAGGAGGCATTAGTTCCCAAATATCAATCAGCTGGGAACCTAGCATTCAGAACACTTTGGTTTATGGGGACAACTGAATCAAACCACCACATTTGGCCCCTGGCCCCCATAAACTGATAACCATATATGATGTAAAATGCAATGCATTCATCTAACTTTAAAAGTCTCATAGTTTTTTATCAATTCCAATGATGTTCATACATCCCCATAGTAAAAGATCTTTTAACTGAGCCATGATACCAAAAAATAATCTCAGAAAACCCATACTGACACAAAATAAATATTCACACTGCATAAGATGGCATTGGGCATAGCAAAGAAACATTCAACCAATACAAGATTTAAAACAACCAGAGAAAACATCAAACTCTGTAGCTTCAAGTCCAACAACTCTACCAGTGGCAAATCTCTAAGACCAATAATTCTAACCAGCAACAAGTCTCTGGTATTCCAATTCTGCCCCTCCAGCTAGGCTACTCACAGTCCTGGAAAACTTCATCAGGGCCAGCAGCTTTCCTTTAACAGCCATCTTGTGGTCTCAGCATCTCCTCTGGGTCTATATTGCAAGCCACGATTCATCCTCATGGCCCCATGGGGTCTCCATGAAGGCAACCAAGAAAACCTGCTTCACACTGCCCATGGCCATTTCCAAAGCACAAGACCATGTTGCAAACTCAATGACTCTTTTTTCTTGCATTTCTTATACTCTACAATACCAGGTAGGGTGCCAATTTGTTAATCCAGGGGCGAATAAGCAGACTTTGAACAGGACGACAGTCCTTGAACACTCGGGCCCCTTTAAAAGAATCAACATTCTTCCTGTTGCCCCAGCACAGGTCAGCTACCCCAGTCTCAAAGGTTGTAATCTCTCAGTTGCAGCTTAACAGGCAACAGTTCACCCAAAGATTTTTCTTTCTGTGTCATATCTGCTCTGCCCACACCAGTTCATTTCTACACAAAGCAACCCTGCACAATTTCTCAGGACATGGGCATAAGAGAAAACTTCTCACACAAACTGCTAGCCCAGTCCAAGCAAAGCTCTTTCTCTCCCTCATAAGCCACACCTCACAGTCCCTAGTTCTTACTGCATTTAGGTCTTGCAGATCAGTCCAGAATCAAGCTTGTAGCAGACAGCTTCAGGTTCATTGAGATGAACTTCCAGACCAGGCACAGTTAGGGAAGAAGGGATATTTATTGAAGCCTAAGATCCAGGGGAAGTTCCATAAATGGCAGAAGAATCTTGCCTGCTTTCACAGGACCAACCAGAGATAGAGAAGCAAAGGCCAAAAGCCAAAAGCCACAGCACACTTGAGGAACTCCAGCTAGGTACACTTTGCATATCTTTAGATCTTCCTTAAGATCTACCCAGTGACATTCCCTCCAGCCAGGTGGCTGCAGAATGCAAACTACAAACAAATAAATAGCTGAATATATTGGGGGCCATCTATTCTATTCAAACCACCACAAAGCTGTACTTACAGCACTTCAATACATCTCTTAGGCCAAGTTTCAAATCCTCCCACATTCCTCTTGAAAATCAGCTCCAAAAGGCCAAAGCCACACAGTCAGGTGTCTAGCAGTAATCCAACTCCTCGGTACCACTTTATTGTTGCTGTCCGGTTCACATTGCTGTTAGAAATCACTGAACCAAGAGCAGCTTCTGGGAAAAAGAGATTTATTTTGGCTTACAGGCTTGAGTGTATGTTCCATGATGCTAGGGGAAAACAAAGGCATGAGCAGAGGGTGGACATCACCCCCTGGCCAACATGAGGTGGATCATAGCAACAGAAGAGTGTGCCAAACACTGTCATGGGGAAACTGGCTATAACACCCATAAACCTGCCCCAACAATACACTCCCTTCAGGAGGCATTAATTCCCAAATATTCATCAGCTGGGACCCTAGCATTCAGAACACCTAAGTTTATGGGTGACACCTGAATCAAACCACCATATTTAGTTATGCTGAAAAACTCTTCATGTCCCCAATAAACACTTTTTAATATATTTTATTTATTTATTTATTTAATAGAGAAAGAGGGAGAGAGATAGAGAGAGAGCAGGCACACCAGGACCTCCAGCCACTGCAAACAAACTCCAAACACATGTGCCCCCTTGTGAATCTGGTTAACATGGGTTCTGGGGAATCAAACATGGGTCCTTTGGCTTTGCAGGCAAACATCTTAAACACTAAGCAATCCCTCCAGCCCTCAATAATCATTGTAATTCAGATAGTCGGCTTGCTTTAAAAAAAAATATTTTATTTTTATTGTTATTATTCAGTGCTGTGGACTGGAGCTTAGGCCTTCAGCATGTTAGGTAAGCACACTGCCACTAAACTAGGACCCCAGCTCTTCTGTGCTCAATCACTCCTAATCGGATTAGATCACTTCTTGCTTATTAATTTCATCAGTAGCATTTCTGTGTAAATTTTGAATATTAATCATTTTCAACAAATGGTTCATAATGACATTCCTAATCCATTCACTGAGTTTCAATGTGTTGATTGTTTCCCTTCACATGCAAGAAGTTTCATAATGTGATGTAGTCATATTCATTTCTTCTTTGTATTTGAACTTTGTTCATGACAGACAGGAAGCCATTGCCAAAGCCAGCATCCAGGAGCTTTTCCCCATGTTCACTTCTAGAAATATTACAGTATTATGGTATCTTGTATGTCTGTTGGGTTGATATTTTGGGTGATTTTTTAATACTTTGAGAGAGAGAGAGAGAGAACTGAAAACAAAGTCAGTTACATGCACCACCTTGTCCATCTGGCTTATGTAGAAATCAAATCTGGGTCCTTAAGCTTCACAGGTAAGCCCCTCAACCACTAAACCATCTATCTCTTAATTGATTATTATGTGTGGTTGAAATTTCATTCTTTTATGTGTAAGAATATCATTTTCTCAGCACCACCTATTCAATAAATTTTTTCCACTTTTCATGTCCTCTTGGTGTTCTTGTCAAACATTACTTGACTGTGTAGTTTTAGATGTATTTAGATCTCTTTGTTCCTTCCACTGGTCAGTGCAAATGTTTTCACACCAGTAATTAGATTTTCAACTTTAAAAGCAATTTTTTAGGCTTTCCCATCCTTTGGAAGGCAAAGATCTATGTTTCTTGTTTCATGGAAATAATCAGACTCTGAAAGAAATGAAAGTGAATTAAAAATAAAACCCATGTAAATATCATGCTAATCTGTCAATTTAGATATGCAACTAACCTACAAGTTATTATATGATAGAAAGATGAAATACAATTCCATAGACTACATCTTTAGTTTATTAATATTTATTTACTTATTTTGGAAAAGGAGAGGAAAGAAAGAGAATGGGCATGCCAGAGCCTCCTGCCTCTGAAAACAAACTCCATGCTCATATGCTGTCTTTTGTTCATCTTGCTTTATATAGGTACTAAGGAATCAAACTCAGACCACTAGGCTTTGCCAGCAAGAGCCTTTAACTGCTGAGTCATTTTTCACCCATCTTGTCCTTTTTTCTACAAGTTTCTACAAGTTTGTTAAAATAAAAATAAGATAAATCTGTATTTCTTCAAAATTAAATAACAGAATACCTAAGAAACTTGGCCGTATGTGAGTCATACAAATAATTTTAAAAAATAGAATTTGAAATATAGATGTGGATAAGTGGTTGAAGGTACTTTCTTGAAAAGCCTGATGGCTTATGTTCAATTCCCCAGTACACACATAGAGCCAGATGCACAAAGTGGTATGTGCATCTGGAGTTTGTTTACAGTATCAGGAGACTTGGTATGCCTGTACTCTATTTCTCTCTCTCTCCCTGTCTCTCTCTTTCTTTATCATTCTCTTTCTCTCTCTCAAATAAAGAAATAAAATATTTTTTAAAAAATAATCTTGCTTTAAATCAACTGTATCCAAATGTTTAGAATTAAGGACTCATTGTCATACTTTCCTATATCTTTCAAAGTATTCTGAAACCATTAGTGTGAGAAACATTGTTCTACATTTAACTAAAATTAATTTTAAAATTTTGTAGCTTAGAAGGGATCAGTCAATCCCTTTAAATTATTAAATTCTCTTCTGAGATATTTCTAATCAGATATTAGGCTGGAGAAACTCGACAGTGGATAGTTTTGAAGACTATATTGTTTCATTTGTTCAAAAAAAATCTCAAGATGATGTTTTAAAACCACATCCTCTACTTCTATCTTCCAACATAACTCATTGTATCTCAACTTTAATACTAATTGTATGAGAAAAAAGTAAACAAGAATGTCATTCCCTGCCCCTCATTATATATAGTCCTAGGAAGGACTGGCTACAACAAAAATCAGATGAATAAGAGAAAAACAGGAATTTAGTAACATGTACCCTTCCTCTATGTGTGAAAGATAACTGAGCTAGCCTGGCCTGCTTGCACAGGCTGTAATCCTCACTGTTTTGCAGGCTAAGGCAGGAGGAGAGCAAGTGCAAGACTTGCGTGCGTTATGCAGAGAGTTCAAGGCCAGCCTGAACAACTTAGGAAGACCCTGTCTATGGAGAGTATAAGGAGGACTGAGCATTCTGCTTAGCTGTGAGGCACTTGTATTACATATACAAGGCCCTGGGATTTAATCTCCAGTTCCTGAAAACAAACCAAAATCATTAAAAAAGACCAGAAAAAATGGTAAATTCCTGAGATCTTCAACAGTGGACTTAAGTTGTATTCCACTCCAGACTTAAACACCATGTTCTCTAAAGCAAAGGCACAAAGTCATAGGGACACCAACGTTGGCAAGCCCTCCAGGAAATGCACAGTATGAAGTATTTCTAACTCACTGCGCAGAGCTAGTTAGCACATTGCCCCAAGATGAGAAACTAGGGATTTCATTATTCTTCTCTTCCTGGTTCAGGGGAGAGACATCCTCACAAACCCCATCATTTACATAAAGATGGGAACATCTCTTATAACAGATCAAAATCTTGCTTGGCGTTATTTTTAGAACTGCTCCTATGTCTGCCATTTCTCAAAATCATCATCATAGCACTTCTTATGCCAAAAAGTCTTATTAACTTCAATGTAGAAAATTCAGTTTTGCTAGTCTGATTTTGTAACAATACACCTTTTCACGACAAGGAATTAATAGCAGAGTCTGTAGCTATAATTATAGATTTCACATGGTTTACTTTCCTTTCCTAAGCACACATATCATTAATATTTAAATATTTTATTAGAATCTACATTGAATTTTCTTACAGTGATATATAATTTAAATTGGGCTTTATTTCTCAAACTTCAAGTTATTTGGGGCAGTTCCCATACATGTAGTATGAGGTCTTGGAAAAAAAAAAACATTTTTTATGATATATAACTTATTTTATATTTTACTTGAAGTTATTATTTTTTAATTTTTATTTTTTATTTATTTGACAGAGAGAGGGGGGAGAGACAAAAAATGGGTGCACCAGGGCTTCCATCCACTGCTAACGAATTCCAGATGCATGTGCCCCCTTGTGCATCTGGCTAACATGGGTCCTGGGGAATTGAGCCTGGCTCCTTTGGCTTTGCAGGCAAATGCCTTAACTACTAAGCCATCCCTCCAGTTCATTTGAAGCTATTAAAATAGCTTATCCTATGAAAATGCAAACAACTGCTCAAATCTTCATCTCCATAAAATAATTTTAGGCCTTCTTTTATAAACTCTGAGATATTGTGATACACTGTGTAATATACATTATGGAACAGTGATCAAACCTAAAATTGACACCAAGAATAATTATTATGTTCTTTTTTTTTAATTTTGATCAGGGGTATGGAGGCTATATTGCTTCAATGATCTTAAAATCAGATGAAAAGCTTTTTAAATGTGGAGCTGTAGTTGCACCCATCATAGACCTGAAATTGTACGGTGAGTATATATGAGAGACTGACCCAATAAAATATATTGATTGGTAGAAAAAAAAAAAATCTCAATTTAGAGAAGTTCAATGGAGTTCATTTATCGTCTGTTACTGAAGCCTGTTTTGCATTGTGTATAACCACCCAGATTCATTTGACTTTACTGAAGCATGACAATAAATTTGAAATTTAGAAATAAATGATAAAATATAGTAGGCTGCAGTTTATTCTCAAATGTCTATTTTTTTGGGTCACAGCCTCTGCTTTCTCTGAGCGATATCTTGGTATGCCATCTAAAGAAGAGAGCACTTACCAGGTAACTAATATGAAAGTAACCAAAAAAAAAGAGAAGATTTTTTGTTCTAAATATTAGGCCAAATTGCTTACCTAGATATCTCTGTAGACCCAGATATCTGTACTTTCCTTTATAGGCATCCAGTGTACTACATAATATCCATGGCTTAAGAGAAGAAAATATATTAATAATTCATGGAACTGCTGACAGTGAGTATTAAATTTGCTGCTACTGTTGGATGGGATCTAACCTCTTACTAAAGGACAATTCTGAGGACTTGTTTCCCGTGAGATTCTTTGACAAGCTGTGAAGAACAGGCCAGGAAGTAGTACAAAGAATCAGATTCTTGACAGGAACTAGAAAGGAAGAACTCAGAGCTAACAGGAGAGGAAATGAGCCTCACATAAAACTATGCTGTTCTGTGATCATGTTTGTTGATATACACAGCTGCCATTGGCAGCTTCTGACCGTATTGTGGTTATTGTGACTAAGGATCAGAAGTTTTAATATTATTTAATGTTTACTAATTTTAATTTAAAAGCCACATGTGGCTAGTGCCATTCAGCACACATCAAATGGAAATCAAAACAGACATAGCACACAGGTAGAAATGTAGGTGAATTTGTGTGAGGTCATTTATTTAAAGAAGTTGGCACAGAAAATAATGCAGTTATCACATCATTTTGAGTACATAGGTTCAGATCCCATATCATACATGAAAGCCAGAAGCTGCAGTGGGCTTCTGTAAACCCAGGGGCAAGAAGAAAGGCAAAGATAAAATTTCCCTGAAGCTCATGAAGGGTGTGATGAAAATCAAAACTAATCCCTGCTTCAAAATGGGTGGAAGCTGAGAGTGGTGGTACACGCCTTTAATCCTAGCACTCAGGAGGCTGAGATCGGAGCATTGCTGTGAGTTCAGTGTCAGCCTGGGATTAGAGTGAGTTCCAGGTCAGCCTGGGCTAGAATGAAATCCTACCTGAAAAAAAAAAAAAAAAAAACACTAAAGAAAACCAAAGAGTATGGTGAGAACTGACACCAAAACTGCCCTCTGACCTCCATACATGTGCTGTGACACATGCACCCCACTATTAACACATATGAACATGCACATACAAATACACCAAATAAATTTTAAAGAAATTGAAGTTAAAACACAAAACTTTCTCTGAGCACTCTTTTGTGTCCACTCTCATTTTTCTTATCACATTAAACATGGAAATGGATGTGATACCTATTCCTAATACTAAATAATTATTTATATTCACATGAAGTTTTTAGGGCTCAGAGAATTTGTATTTTTATTACTGCATATGATATAACGAAAGCTGAGTATTTATAGCCCCATCACTGTTGAGGAAAATCAATTTCAAGAAAGATACATTATCCAATGCTAGCCGGCCAGTGAGCCAAAAGAGAATCAATATTTCCTAATTCTTGAACTGGTTCAGGTTGGTCCATACTGCTATAGCTCAGAGGACTGTAACCAATTATGTATACAAAAAGCTATTAATAAAATTTAATACCAAAGGAAACTCTACATTGACAGTTCAACATATCAACTGTAGTTAAATCAAAGCTCAGAGCAATGTGTGTCTATGTGGGTATGTGTGTGTGCATGTTTATGTGTAGTTGTATATGTTATGAGTGTATATGCATATGCACACACATTCACGTGTGCCTATGTGTACATGTATGCATATACACAAGCATACATGTCACATATGTGCACACATGGTGGGTGCATTTTTTTTTTGTATGTGGGTACGCATGCTTATGTGATAAAGGGGGACAAAGACACATATCCCTTAAAAAGAACTCATAAAGTATATAGCTAGTTCCCATCAGAGAGCAAAGAGTAAGCACCTCATCCTTTTAAGAGGGGTAGGACAATGAATTGCTTTAAGGAGAGAATGAGTAATGCCACAGTGAACAACTTACCTTACAACACCTCTGCCAGGAGACTAAGGTTTACATCCATAGATACATCATACTTGTAGTAGGTACCCAGAGTAGGAAATCGTGAGAATTTAGCATTCAAGAGCCAAGTTAGGTGAACAATGTGTAAAATATTATTCAATGAGCCCCAAGGAAAATATCTGTGCTGAATATGTGACCTCCTTCCCTGAGAAAAATGAGTAGCATCAAGTCACATGCTGAGAAGCACTCATATTTCATCAAAGTTGGCTAAGGAGACAAGAGACAAGAGATCTAAGACACTAGGATAATATCTCCTCATCTGGAATAAAAACTAGACAAATGGAAACCATAATGGGCTTCGAATAAAACAGACTGAGTGCATGGCCTAACATGAATTTTGTCTTTTTTTACTGTGTGACAAGACTCTTGGGATGGTATGAGAAGTTTAAAAACAAGGAAGATGGATATGGAATACACAGGAAATCTTTGCACTCTATCAGCAACTATGTTAAAACCCAAAAGATATTATAAACTTGGAGGCTGTGCTCACAAAATGACTGGCTTACATGGTACAAGGAAGGTAGTCCGACAATGGGTGTCTGCAGGGTGGAACAGTTGAGAACCCAGTAGCTGCTCAGTCTGGTTTGTGCAGCTCATAGTCGCAGTAATCTCAGTCTGACTCTGAAGGCGTGGGGGATCCCTGGAGCGCTGCTTCAGCCCACATTCAAAGGCTTAAAGAATCTCAGTTCCAAAACTCATGAAGCATGAAAGCAACAGGGTAGATGCACTCAAGGAGTGAAGACACAGCGAGTGGTGAAGACAGGCAGGCAGGCAGACAGCACTGGTCTTCCCTCTTTCTACATGGGCTACTATGAGAAAGGCTACCCCCTCTGGGAGAAAGTCTTTGGCCTTTAGTTAATACTTAGAAAGTTCCTCACAGGCTAATGCATGTAGTTGACTATCATCACACCTTGAAAAATTACAAATCAATTCACTGAGCCCACCAGATGTTAATGTCACCATTTAGTACTACCATGGAGAGAAAGGGTGAATGCGCACATACTGGAAATGAAGCACCAATAAACCAACTGAACAGTCCATTCCACACCTACATTCTCTACTCTATTCATACAGAGACATGGTTGAGTCCTTATCATATAACTATGCTACAATAAACAAATGAGGTCTCTGTGTGATGATTTTGCCTCAATCATTGTCTAGTAATTAGCATTCAGAGTAGCAATCCTTTGTCAGTTAGAACTGACATGGTGATTTTTCACACTAAGTATAGTAGGAAAATATTTAAAGATATATGGGTACTTAAAATTAATGTAAATGATAAATTTTAATTGCCTTCTACTATGTAGAAAGATTATTCCACACCACAGAACTAGATCTTAAAGTAAGATTAAACAATTGGCAAAACTGCCTTAGTTTTATAAAGATAAGAGGGAACCGGTTAGTGTTTTAGGGACATTTGAAGAGGCACAGAGTGCATAAACCACAGGTGACATATAATCAAACTATTTCACAGAAAGCTTTAATAACGAGTCCAAGTTTCCATAACTATTTCTCACAGCACTGCTACCAAATCCAGAGCTACCAGCTCACTTATTTTAGAACTTTGGACCTTTTATTCAGGCAGAAGGAAGACCAATGGAAGGGAGAGTCACCAGTGTGCCCTACATCAAATATTTAGTTCTTGAATAAAGCGGTGTGTGCTCTGTGTTCTCAACATGAGGTATTCTGTTCTAATTCCAAGTAACAAAGCAAAATGCTAGTATCCATCTGAGCTGGGCCCTAGTAATCTTCCTTAAGGAACAGAAAGATGTTTCAATGTATTAATACCCAGAAAAGGCACACATGATCTTAAATATTTTATTAGGTATAAAAATATACATATAATTAAAAATAAGAAGTGATATCCCATGAACCATATGTAATAGTAAAAATAATTCTTCATTATAACTCCTATATTGATTTTTTACAATGTGAAGTGAAATTATCATTATGTTTAAATGCTTTTCAGTTAAGACAAAATATGCATGTGTTAATAGGACATTGTGTGCAGAGTACTAGCCTTATTGAAAAAGAGGTAGCATAAAAAGTTTCTAATAATGAATGTGTTTATTTCAAATCATTCTTTTTTTTTTCTGTTTCAGCAAAAGTTCATTTCCAACATTCAGCAGAATTAATCAAGCATCTAATAAAAGCTGGAGTGAATTATACTATGCAGGTAAGCCATTTCTTCAGAGGGATGATTTTTAGTTTTCAGTCACTGTAACAATTACTGGAAATAACGATGTGACGGTGACAGAGAATTGGTCTGGGCTTGCAGTTCTGGAGACTGTAGTGCAGTCATGTGAGACTGTGGCTTTCTGCAGGAGGTGAAGAAAATCATGGCAGTAGCATGTGTGAGAGTAAAAAAGCTGCTGCCACAAGGAAAGGGGCAAAGAGACCAAAGAAATACTTGGAGTACCACAGTCATCTTGAGAGACATCTGCAGTGACTTTAAGCCATAAAAGGTCACATCTTAAAGGTTCCTCCCCTATAATAGAGGAACCCTGGTAACCAAAACTTTACCACGCAGAAAGGACATTTGGGATAGTCAAGAGCCAAACCAAATCACACTGCCTCCACGTCTAATAACTTCTGTCCATTTCAAAATGAAAAATAAGTTCAGCATGCATCAAGAGTTTCTCCAAGGTATATAAAAGTTACAGCATTTGTGAAAAGTCCACATCCAAAATCTGCAAAACTCAAGATAACTCAGCAATATATGCCCTTATAACAAAGAGAAAAACAAAACAAAACAAAACAAAACAAAAAACTTGGGCTGGGAAGATGGCTCATTAGCTCAAGGGTCTTGTTTGCAAAGCCCGACAGCCTGGTTTCAATTCCCCAGTACCCATGTAAAGACAGATGTACATTGGTACATGAATCTGGAGTTCATTTGCAGTAGTCGAAGGCCCTAACACACCCATACCCCCTCTCTCTGTTTCTCTCTATAAATCTATCACATTCTCTCTTAAATACATAAATAATAAATAAATAAATCTTTTTAATATAGAAAAATTATTTTCAAGATATAATAGTGTGAACAGGGTGATCATTACCATTTCAAAATGGTAGATTTGAAAATAACTAAGAATTGAACCAAAGCAACATTACAACCCAGCAAATAACAGCTTAAATACTACAATTCCATGTCAAGCATCTGGGGTGCACAGTAACATACTATGAGCTTCAAAGAGATTTAGCAGACTTGCCCCTACAGATACTCTCTTGAGCTCTGTCCCATACTGCCTGGCCTATCTGGCTTTCCTTTGACATCTTGGTGGAAGCCTCTGTGACCCCGAAACTCTTTCACCACGAATACCTAGAAAACCAGCATCATGAGGATGATATCATATTCTGTGCTGGTATGAGCTATAACGAAAACTGCACAAATGATAACTGCACCTTGTACGGCGACAAAGGAACATGGAAAGATGTCCCAGTAAAGCAACTCTCTAAACCGCTGCCTGTGAACTCTCAGTGTCCTGGGCCTCTGGTCTCAAAGAATGCTCTTCAAGCAAATGTGTTCGTTATTTACCTCACTGCTGTGATGAAGAACCTGACAACAGAAACTTAAGGAAGGAAAGGGGTTATTTCGACTTACTTGAGAATGCACTCAGTCACGGCAAGGTACTTGTGATGCTGTGAAGGAGCTGGTGACATTGCATCCATAGTCAGGACACAGAGGGTTAGCAATGCCAGTGCTATTTGCTTTCTACTTTTTATTCACTCCAGAACCTCCATCTATGGATGGTATCCACACTTACTGTGGGTCATTCTTCCTCAACTAACTTAATCTAGAGTGTCCCTCACAGGCATGCCCAAAGATTTGCCCCTTCAGAAATTTTAGATCCTGTTAAACTGACATTCAATCCTAACCATTTCAGAGGAATTTTCTTTTATGATCCGAAGTTTGCTATGGATGAGGTAGTGATAATTCTAGAGATGCCCTTAAGGCAAGAACAAGAATCCTACCCTCCCACCAAGTATCAAAGTATAGAAGCAGAACAATTATATATAATTAATTGCAAGCTTTCTGAAATAAATATACTAACAAAAGTAATCAGGAGCATGTTGTCTAAAAGAAACTGTCATGATGACCCAACCTGTGCTTCTTACAATCTTTCCATCCCCCTCATCTGCAAAATTCCCTGAGCCATGGTGGGTATATTTTAAGTCTACTTCAGTTATGAGCTCTCAGAAGCCTCAGGATCTCTGCTTTGGTAAGTGTTGAGTGACCTCAGCGTTTGACTCCTTCACCCTGGCGCTGATTGTATGACTCACCATGGAAGCTGCAATCTCACTCATCTCCCTAAATCCTCTGTGATTTCAGCTGAGGTTTGGCTGAATTGCAACAAGTAGTTTATCCAGACCTGCTAACTTCTGAAAAAAAGAAAGACAGATTCTTGAATGTAGAGTGAAGTCAGCCCAAGTCCTCTCCCCAAAAACCGACTGCTGCTCCCACAGCGTCTAACCCACAACCCCATGGCAAATAACTGCAACCCTACTGAGGAGGGTCCCCAGTGGAATGGGGGCAGTGACAATAAAATAATGGCACCAACACATCATGTATCTACACTAAGTATGTCCATAATTAATAAATTAAAAAAAAACTGTCAAAGGTTAGTCAATCCTAGGGCAAAGTTAAAAGAATACTATTTATTTTTTGGCCACCTAAACCTAATTTAAAAACTATTTTTGCCTCGCACGTTGATTTACATGATTGAAATCTTTTTAATCTTTTTAAAGGTTTAAAGAACACAAAATTTCATTGTGTCAGATTTTGTTTAGTCATTCTTTTTCTTTCTGTTTTTTTAACTTTGTGTTCTGTATAGGAGTCAAATTGTACATGTTAAGAAATCACTGCACCGTTAAGCTGCATGCCAAGCTCAAGGCTAACTCTTAGTTGTGGACACCTCCATGACAGAGGGAGTGAAAGATAGACCAATAAGGAGTAATGGCTACTTTGTTAAATTAAAGCCCCCCTTTCCCTCAATATCCTAGGTCTATCCAGATGAAGGTTATCACGTGTCTGAAAAGAGCAAGCATCACCTCTACAGCACACTCCTCAGATTCTTCAGTGACTGTTTACAAGAAGAAATACCCGTGCTCCCACAGGAACCAGAAGAAGATGAATAATGGACCCTATTTATACTGAACTGACAGGGATAAGGAGGCTCAGTGAAACCGCACCAAGAGACTGTCGTATTGTAGATGCTCCAGGAGTTAAGGGCAGCTTGAGGAGATGAAAATAGAACAGCACACTCAGATTATGAACTCAAATTCGAAGTGAGAAGTTCACATCTACTGCGTGGCCAATGGTGCAGAATCCGTTTCGTTGAAAAAGGAAGGTCAAAGGGTTGGATTCCTAGGGGAAAATAATAGTTTTACATTAAAGTAGGAATAGTGCATGTTTTCTTCTGTTATCCCGTTTCTTCTGTAACTAGTTACTCTCATTTTAATTTCAATGGCTACCATTACTTTTGCATAAAATGCACAATTTATCATCAGTACTGCAGTGCCCACTCATTGATGGGTGAGCTGCCATTTAACACTTCACTGTACCTTTACAAATAAGTGCAATTCTCTCATTGTCAATTATTATGCTTAAGAAAATATTCAGTTAATAAAAACAGAATATTTTATATATATATATAATTTCTGTTTTAAAAAGGCATTATTAATTAAATCAGTCAAAGGCTATGTAGACGTATGGGTTCCAGCACCTTCCAAAGTTCAGCCAATTAACAGTAGATGCAGTATCTATAAATCAACACACACAAGTGTGTGACTCACGATAAATATATATACATATATATATATATATATATATACACGCACGTGTGCATAGACTGACAGTGACTCTATCTTTACTTGTTATTCATGTGACAAAAGGGTAACTGTTGATGGGTTAGAAAGGATGAGCTTTTTTTGGATGTAATGGATGCTTTGTTTAATGAGCCAAATAGGATGAAACATTTTTTTTTTTCCAATTCAAATTCTAGCTCTTACTTTCCTATAAATGTTTGGGTTGTGTTTGGTATTGTTTTTAGTGGTTAATAGTTTTTCTAGTTGATGTTTGATTTTTTGAATATGATACCTTGTCTCATGTAAATTAGATACTTCAATATTAAATTATAGTTTCTGATAAAGAAATTTTGTTAACAATGCAATGCCACTGAGTGGTGTCTTGCTCTTTTGGTGGAGAAGGCTTTTTTAAAAACTTCAGTCATTTTTACTTCCATCTCTCAGTGAAGAATCAATTCTCATTTTTTTCACAATGGTGAAAGCAAAGACCTGAGTTATTTCATTGTTCAATTTCTATTTAGGATTCTACTGCCTGCCCAGTTCATCCACTATTGTTGAATTTAAGCCCTTCTGGTATGAATTAGAAATGAAATATTTTTTATTCATTGGCCAAGACATTCACAAATAGCAGCACTTGTTATCTACTTTGAATGGAAGGCACACGACACGTTGGCTTCCATTCTGTCCTGGCTTGCTAAGAGTGGAAAAGTGAACTTAATTGTATGTACAGACTTGACTTAAGTCATGAGAATGTTAACTGTGGTGTCTGAAATCAGAGTGCATTCTTACTCCACAGAAGGGATCTTAGAGGAAATGTTGGAGTATCCAAAACCAAGCATGGACATTCAGAAAAATACAGGCAGTCATATACTGTGTTTTTCATGGCATAGAAAAAAATAAATTTCTGAAGAAAGGTTGATTATCATGGTCTCAGAAATTCCAGAGGGAAATAAGAACTGTCAAAAAGTTGTTTGTCCAAGGCCCAAGCCAGAACTCTTGGTGTACAGCTCATTAGAACCACCAGCTGGGCCTCCCACCTTTTCCTGTATGTTCTGGAATTGTGTCTTCACTGCCCCATTAGATTCAATTTAAAATGTGAAAGACACTGTCTTCAGAAAGACCCATTTTAGGTCTTCAAGGATAGCAAACACTTTTTTTTTTTTTTTAAACAAAATCAGTTGTTTAAAAGGAAAAGTTTTAACTATTTTATTAAGATGGAGATTTCTTTTTAGGCTGATTTGAAGTCCAACTGAAGCTTTCTAATCAATATTTTAGAATTCAACCACTAGAGTTTTTTATGATGCAAATAATTATGTTGTCTGAAAGATGTGGTTTTATTGACTATTTGAGTAACATTTACAAAGTGTTTACCTTTTAATGTTCATTATTTCTCTTGTTTTATTATTATTATCAATGTTTATCTATTTTTTAATTAATTTAATACAGTTTGTAATGTGAATGACATTTGTCTGGAACCCACTTTCACCTTAAAGTACAAAATGGATTTCAAATGAAAACATGCTGTTTATCAGGATGATGGGAAATGATCATCTCTGTGATTATTTGGGTTTTAGTAAATGGGCCATTGTTTAGAATAAGAAAACACTCACCAACATTCAGCAAATATTAATAGTCATGTAACTGGATTTCCCTTGTATATTTTTATCTTAGTTAGAATTCAATAATTTCACACATATCCCTGCACTCTGAGTTTTCTAGGAATCCATGGGCAAGCTTCTTATGTGTTATTTTCCCCTTAAAATTAAAGGAATACTTCAAGATAAAATAAGAATCCTGAAACAAAATGAAAAGCAATAAGCTCACTCACAGATGAGCATGCAATCTTTTGAGGCTATTTTGAAAACAAGAAGTGTTGTGCACTCTGCTTGCATTAAGAAAGATACAACCCCGGCACTTAGAGACATAAGGAGGATTACTTGCTCTGCTGATTTTCTTTGAATAGCCAAATGACAGGGATACCCTTGAAAAGTGACTCAGCTTCCTTAAAGAATCTTTTTGTGTGTGTGTGTTTAGCATAAAAATCACCATCAGAAACATGGCAACTTAGATTTCCTATGATGGGGAGTCTCAAGCATAGGTCCTCAGCATATGGTCACTCACACTATTGCTCATCAGATAAGACTAAGGTATTTGCCTTTCTCCTTACAAATGATGATGGGTGTCAAAAAAGAGTTGTTTGCGAATGGGTTGCTCCCTCATTTGGGGGGGTCAATGAAGGCACATGTTAAGAAAGAGTCAGAGGTCAAGTATACTTTGTCCCCTGTGTGTACTGTACACCTACATGCCTCACAATAACCCGCATTGCATAAGTGTGAACCAGCTCATTAGCACTGCTGAATGATGCTCACCCTCTGTTTGGGAGATTCTCTGAGACTGGCTAAGTGTTAGTTTTTAGAACCAACAGACCATCGCTTAAATCCTACCAACCTACTAATCCCCATCAAATCCCAGTTACTGGAAGACAAAAGCAGTTGAATATCATCCCTTTCAGGTTTCCTTGGAAGGTTGCCTGATCCCAGCTGACCACAAGTGCATATCTGTGTTTTTTTTTTCTCTTCTTTAAACATATGTTAAGTGCTCTTCAGTAATTCCGTAAAAGTCTCCTCAACATGTCCCGAGATATCACTATTCCTATGTAATATATAAGGTGAAAATTGAGTCTTTACGATGTACATAAGTAACCCAAAACAAAAATGACTAAGAAGTGTATTAAACCACACCAGCAGCCAATTTAAGAATCCATGTTTCCAGTTATCCTGCTCCACATTATCCCTCAAATATGGGCAAAGTTAGATGATATTTGTGGCACCTGAGATAGGATTCTAAATATGTCAACAAGTAAGTCCAGACATTGTTAAGAATGATTTGCTGCCAATAATACTGAAAGATAAAGAACATTTCAGTGTACTTCTGAAGTTTGAAGTTGCATGAATGAATCCACAAATGTCAAAGCAAGGCATGTAATAGGAAACCATGTCCTTTTTTCTGTTGGAGACATGTAGGAATTATTCCCACCCAGGACTTTTGCTTAGATGACAATGACCATAATCCTGGAGGGTCATTAGGGGATCCCTTTGCTAAGACATTAAAACCAAAGACATTCAGAAATCATTCCAGAAGGCAGCCATATCAAAATGCTCTGATGTATGCTGACGGGATGGCTCTGTAAGTAACCCACTTTCTTATCAAGGGTGAGTACGTGAGTTTATATCCCCAGCACCCACATGGACATGGTGATATGTGCCTGTATCAACAGGGTTCATATAGTAGACACAAGCAGATTCCCAGTTTAATGTGGTGGCCAGTTGTTCTAACTTATTAGTGAGCTTGCTTTAGGAAGAGATCCTGTCTTAAATACAAAGGTGGGGACAATAGAAGGTGCACCCAACATAAACTTCTGAATTCCCCAAATGCATACATCACATGTACATGGACCCAGTGACATCCTTATTAACATGCATACACATACGTACACACACAGACATGCATACCACAAACATACGTGTGTGTGTGTGTGTGTAAAATTTTCAGGTATCTAAATGTGAAAATGCAATGCAATCTTTAATTGCCAAACACCCAGAAAGCACATGACATTGTTTGGAGTCATAGAAGTTTGGAGTCATGTAGTCCTTGAGTTACCATGGTTTACATTATAGGACTAAATAAGGTGGAAAGTGATAAAGGAACACTCACCATGTTTGCCTGCCTCATTTTGTTTGCATATCAAAATTCGGGAAGTACCAGGTTCAATGAGGAAAATAATTAATTTCTATCAGAGGGAAGCTCTTATTGGGTGTTTTGAGATGCAGTTTAGCAGATAACAGATGCAATGGTGCTGGTCTTTTCCATCCTCCTTCTAGTCTGTCCTGCCTTTCCATTGTTTCACTTTAATCTGTTTTTTGGTCTTCAGTGTCTTCACATAACAAGACAATGCTCAAATATAGGAACATTGACTCTCTTTTGCTTATGATTTGCTGAGAGATAATTTTCTCCCAGAAGGACTTTTGTATGTATGTTTGCATACATGTACGTCTATATGTATACATGTGTGTGGGGATATAGGTATATGTGTGTTTATTAGTGCACATGTGCCATGGTACTTGTATGGTGGTCAGATAACTACCTTGGAAGTGTTGGTCTTTTCTTCCAATTTGTTTGAGACAGGTTCTTTCTTGAGGTTTGTCACTATTAAAACCAGACTAGCTGGTCTGTGAGCTTCAAAATCATCATCCTACTCCACCTCCCATTAGCACGGGCACTTTGGGATTATAGACATGTGTGCCATTGTGTCTGGCTTTCCATGGGCTCTGAGGATTCAAAGCCTTGTCATCAGGCTTATACAGCAAGAGCATTCAACCATGGGGCCATATCCCCAGTCCCTTCCCTCCAAAGTGCTAAGCAGTATTGCTTCTGAGCTCTTAGTCCAAATAGAAATCCCCTACCACCTCACACACAAAGAAGGTTAGAAGATTGGACAGTTACATATCTGAAACCATAGCCTCTTTACTCAAAAGTGCAGGAAGGAAGGAGAAGGGATTAGGATTGGAGAAGGGATTAAGATAAAAGAACAATGTGAGAAAGACAACAAGGATATCCTGCATAAGGCAGAAACAGAAAGAGTAAGTTATGGGGACATTAAAAGGGAAAGGCACTCTCTCACCCAGGATTCTGGTTGAAGTTTCTGCCAGCAACAAAGCAAGAATTCCAGCAAAGCTATCAACTGCTTAAAGACTTCCTCCCATCCCAGCAGCAAACCTACAATTTCCTAGGAATATGACCAGAAAACTAAATAAATAGGGAAAGGATTAAACCCCTTGTACCATCCTACTGGCCCCCGATTTTACCATATTATATTATGTAGCATTTGCTTTAGTGTTATTGAGACAAAATCCACAGCAGAAGCAGTTTATGAGAAGAAAGGGTGTACTTCACTTTCCTGTTTCCATGGGAAGTTTCACTGTGGCAGGGGAAGTGTGGCAGATAAAGCAGGCAGGCTCTCAACCCTTGTCACAGCAGCAGGAAGGTAAGTCAAGAGTGAGTCAGCTCCGGTGAGTAGTGTGGAGCTAAGGAGCAAGTGCCCAAAGCACACAAGGCATTTCACATTCAAACCTTCAGACTCACTCATTGACTCCATTGCCTTATAGACATCTTGTTATACAAAATGTCCTCAACCCAACATTAAACATCCCCATAGTCTTTCCCACTCCCAATACTGTTTAAAAGTTCTAAATCTCATCTGAGATTTCAAGTAAGTAAGGCAGTCACTTAACTGTTGATCCCTGTAAAACCTAAGCACAAGGTATACACTTCCAACGCATAATGGCACAGAGTAAACCTTCCCAATCCAAAAGGAGGAGTTGGGGTGTATCAAGGAAAAGTCTGCATCCATTCAAGATGGAAAACCAGCAGGGAGAGCACTGACTGTGCAGCGCCATGTCACGTACTTGTGTCTCCTGACAAAACCCTCTAGATGCCAAAGGTCTCAGGCGACGCCACAGCTACAGCTGTGCTGCACGCTTTCTAGGCAAGATCTACCTGAGTCCGCGGATTTCATTGGCAACCATCCCACAGTTCTAGCATTGCAAGAGCCTGGAGGGCACTGGCACTCACTGTTTATTTCTGAAGTTCCATACAATGGTCTCACAGGGCCTCCAGTCAGAGTCTACTGCCCTGCTTCATATTGCCACACCTCAGCAGCTACTGGAATGGTGGTTATGCTCTATGACCCACAGGATTTCCTGCCTCTTAACTCTTCTCAAACCACTACCAGGAGAGCTACCAAATTTGTAAACCCAGGAGCAACGAAGCTTGACCTTGAGAAGCAAGAGATTCCTTCTGCGCTCTTCATTTAGGCCTGCTCCTATCAAAAGCATTTGCATTCTTACTAGCTTGAGCCATCAATGGATTAGGTTTTGCCCTCACAACATCTTTCTCATTATCCCAATACAGAACACTTGGCCCATCCTCAAAAGTAGGAATATCTTTAACAACTGCAGGCAAAACATATTTCTCACTGTGCACTTCACATCGTTCATATCTTTCTTTCTTTCTTTTTTCCTTTCCTTCTACCAAATACGCCAATCCAATTTTTAAATTTGGTATTTGGTCAGGCTCTCAGGACACTGGCAAAACAAAGCCAAGTATCACATGCACTGCTTCTAATGCAGTTCCTGACAAGTCTTTGTAGCTAAGCCTCCACATTCCACACTTCTCTCTGCATTTAGGTCTTTTACACTCTCATCAGAGTGGTCCATTATGCTTTGCTTGCAGCACTGCAAGTTTTCTCCAGTCCAAAGTTCCAAAAGCTCCCAAATGCCGCCTGCAAACTAGTTCCAGAAACCACATGGTTGAGTTCATCAGAGCAGTTACTCCGCTGTCAGCAATTTTCTGCAGCAGTTACCATTCTCATCACTAGGAGGAAATACTTGACGAGAAACAGCATAAGGGAGAAAAGGGTTTTTTGGTTTATAGTTTTGAGGGGGAGTTTCATCACGGAGGGGAAGCATGGCAGAGCAGTAATCATCTTACCACAGCAGCACAAAGGAGAGAGAGCAAGTTACCTCTATTAAATTGTCTAGACGACAATATCCCAGGGTCTTCCTCCAGTGACTCGCCTCCTCCAGCAATATTCTAATTCCCAAAGGCACTACAACCTTTGTAATTTGATACCAACTGGAGACAAAGTATTTAAAACACATGAGACAGGCTGAAGAGCTTGCTCAGTGCTTAAGGCACCTGCCTGAGAAGTTTGATTCCCCAGTCCTCACGAAAAGCCAGATTTACAAAGTGACACATGTGAAGATACATCTGGAGTTCATTTGCAGCACCTAGAGGCCCTGGCATATCTGTGCTCTCTCTCTCTTCTTCTCTTTCTCTCTCCCTCCCTACCTTCCTCCACCTGTGTGTGTGTGTCTGACTGTCTGTCCTTTATTGCAAATAAATGAATGAAAATATTTTTTAAAGAGCCATGATACTTCATTTAGCCTTGAACCACCACACAAATTATAAACATAAAATTCTCCTCTGTAGTCACCCTATTAGTTCCTTTATCAAAAATAAGGCAGAGAAAAAGACACAAAAATATTTTGGGCAATTTTTGATATATAACTTGAGAGCCACCAATACAGCATATATGGCTAATTCTAAGACAACTGTTGACACTTTCCCTTGACATGCCCAGATCCATATTTGCTTGGGTATATCTGTGATTCTCATGAAGAAGCCTACAGTCATTCTTTCAGATGTGACTTCATCTTCTCCTTGAACTCCTACCTTCAGCTTCTTAAAGAAATCCCAAACTCTACGTCATGCTGAATAGTCCTAAATTGCCTTCCAGGGTGGAAGCCATGAATCCTGGCTTGGCCCGAGTTCAGCTGATGATGACAGCATGAAGCTGTGCCTGCCCTGTTGACACTGGCACTTCTCGCTTGTCTTAAACCTGGAGGTGTATCTCAAGCATTTAGACAGTATGGGTGAAGTGTTTTACGCAGACATTTCTTTTGAAGGTGTCTCGCTTTACCTCCCAGAAGACACTTAACATCTGTTCCACCTGGGGTCTCAGAATGCCACTACCCACAGTTGACATTATCTACTTTCACCTCTGTTCTTCACTGACACACTTTTCAGTGTGGGCTGGTGGATTCGAAACTTGACTGCTGTGCCAGCAGCCCCCGTTGCAGGCTTTATTTGCTTGAACAGGATTTATTATGGCTTGATTATGTCCGTATGGCTTGAATTGCTAGGCACACCATTAATTCTCCTGATTGATGGATTGTGGAAGGCTTATTCCAGTGGGAAAGAAAAGGCTTGACAAGGAAACACAGGTACCACAGCTTCCCTATTCATATGCTCTTTTAAGGGGTGTAATTCTCATTACCTTCCAACAGCTGTCCTTTAGGACATCATGCTCTGTGTAGTGTAATTGGTTTTCAAGCCCTTTGGGAGAACAATGTATAAATTCTTCTGCACACATAAGTAGGAAATTTCAACTTCAAGGTTACCTAACAAAATATCTTGTGTCTACTATGTACTAGATATTACAGTATATGATATTGCACTAGAGACATTTTCTTATTCACTCAATGTAAATAGCACTCATATATTTTAGTGCAAATGAATAAACTGCATTCAAATGAGTATCTTACAAAGAAACTAAACCTGCTTCCTTTACCAGGGTACATGAAACACCATAGTTGACTTTCATTTTTACAACATTATCTGGCATTCAAATTCAAAGAAAACTGCTTTAAAAGATCGTTATATTTTACTAATTATATTTTACTCCAAATCACCTGTGGCAAGTAGCCATTGATAAAATAATAATCTGATAGTTTAGTCTTATGTTGCTATTCTGTGATGTGTTTGCTTCATCTTAACTCAGTGTAGACAGGGTAGACGGAAAGTATCCACTTCATATAGAAAAAGAAATATTTTCAGAGATTCAAAACTAAAATAGAAAGCCAATCTCCATCCTCTAGCCCATCATCTGTCTCTGCATTGTAGTTGAGTTAATTCTCTGTAGTTTGTTTTATGGCATTCTGCTTCTTTCAGTATTTTCCTCATTTCCAATCCTAGGAAAGCATATAAATTGTATGCATTTCCTTGTTGGTCATTGAGAGTTATTAGTGAAAGGTGTTAAAGATTGGATATATGTAATTATACCTTATAAAAATGTTCTTGACTGATAAACAATATTTGCACTTTTTTACAAGGTTCATCATGATTGATTCATACAGGCATTGGGTAATGGTCATCTTGGCAATTAGCATTCCATCATCTTAATCTTTTCTGGTATGGACAAACTCCTCTTTTGTAGTTATTTGAATTTATATATATTATTAATTAATTAATTATCATTTATTTATTATTACTAATATGTTGGTATTATATATATATATATATATGTATATATATATATATATATATTCCATTGCTAATTAAATTTACCCTACTTAGTCATAGTACAGTGGACCTTATTTCTTTTTTAAATATTCTTTTAATATTTTACTTTTATTTATTTATTTATCTGAGAGAGAGAGAGAATAGGTACACCAGGACCTCTAATCACTACAAATGAACTCCAGACATATACAACACTTTATACATCCGGCTTACATAGGTCCTGAGGAGATGTACCTGGGTTCTTTAGCTTTGCCTTATCCTTTAAGCCATATCGCCAGCCCAACCTTATTTCTTCTGTTAAGTAATAATCCACCCATGGGCTTACCTCCTTTCCCTCCTGACTCCTTCCAGGCTTTGCTATTGTTTAGTCTATCCTCAATATCTATGTAAAGAATGTTTGAGATTCTTCTTATAAGTGACATTTTTGAATGTTTGTCTTTTTATGTCTGACTTACTTGGCAGTATTTTTCAAGGCCATCCATACTGTCATAGCAGAAATGCAATCATTTATGGTTGGACTGTAGTCCTCTGTGTATATGTACGTTTATCCATTGGTACAATGATAGACATTTAGTTTGATTCTGTGGCTATGTAGCACTGAAAGTCCATATTAACCAAAGTGATCTGCAGAGTCAATCCATCTGCCATCAAGACATCCATGCCACTCTTCACAGAATTAGAGAATACAATCTTGATGTTTACAAGGGATCAGCTAAGATCCTGGCTACCCAAAGTTATATTGAGCAAAGAGAACAAGTCTGAAGCTTTTCTTATCAGTCTTGAAAATATTGAAATATTTTCAACATCTTATTTACTGTATGGAATGTTTGGTAATAGTCTCCAATTCTCCCTTATCCAATTTTACATAAAATTATCACACATTTATATCAATTGTTGTCCATTATCTTCAATTCGTACATTTCTCCTCATCATTCTATTGTATTATATAATACTTAATCATGTGTACATGATTTTTTTTTTCCTTTGGACATGGGATCTTCTGTGGTGCTCACACTGGCCTTGAATTCATGATCTCAGTCTCCCAAGTTTTGGAGCCACACATGGCTCTTCACATGAGCTTGTCCATTCTCAAAAAGTACCTAATTTTAAATTTACTAAAATGGCAATAATACTAGCGAGAAATTAACGAATTACTTAATTAGAATAAGGCAGTAGGATATACACACTGACAGTCTTCATCTTTAAAACAGCTACGAAGGAAGCATGATCACTATCCCAAATTTCACATAAGAAAACCATGAGCTTAACAAACTCAAATGATTTATCAAAGTATAAGCCATGTTTTAAGCCACACTAGTTACTGTCCAGAGAGCCTCTTTGCTGTTACTTTAGGGGAAGACAAGATAGAGTGGAGACCCAATGACTTCTGCCAAAAGTCCATTATTTAGGACAGCTCACCAAGTTCCCACCTATTTTTTAAATGTCTTTTGTACAAGAGTTTAATATCTAGTGGAGAAAGTGATGAATTTGTTGAACACCAGCTGCCATGGAAACTGCTCTGGATGGAAAAATATAAAGACTTGATCTTCCGAATCCCTACACACAGAGCACAATTGACTTCACCCCACAACACAATCCCAATCTCTTCTAGCTCAAAGTCCAGGATGACTGAGGATTATAAAGTAGTTTTCACATTTAGCCCATATATCAGTTATTTTCTCATTGCTGTGGTAAAATTCCTCACATGAAGCAACTTTAAGGAAGGATTTATTTTGGCCTAAATTTTGAAATTATAATCCAACATTGTAAACAAGGCATGGTGGCAGGAGCTTCAGACAGCTGATGACATTCAGCCCTTGGTGATGGGGCAGAGCTATGAATGCTCATGCTCAGCCGGCAATCTTCTTTTTATAGAATCCAGGACCCTACCCCATGCAAGGGTTCCACACCCAATTAAGGTAGTCATTCCCATCTAAATTAGCCTAATCAAGTTAATCCCACAAAGACATGTACAGAGACTCATTTCCTAGATTATTCTAGAGCCTGTAGAATTGACAATCAATATTAACAATAACAATTCATATACTACTTCTTCTTTTGGTTTGAAAACCTTTGACAATTTTCATGTGTGGGTTTGTGTGTGTGTGAGAGAGAGAGAGAGAGAGAGAGAGAGAAAGAGAGAGAAAGAGAGAGAGAGAGGGAGAGAGAGGGAGAGAAAGGTGAATGTATCACATATGCATGTATATGTGTGCAGATGTTCATGTCTTGTATACACAGGTGTGGATCACACAGAACATTGGATGTTCTCTTCTATGATTTTTCTACATGGTTTCTTTGAGACAAAGTCTCTTCCTGAATTTGCAAGTGTCATTTTTCTGGTCAGACTGTTTGACCACTTTAGCCCCATTGACTCTTTTGATTCTGCCTCCTACAGAACTGGGGTTATAGGCATGCACATTCACATCCAGGCATGGGTATTGCAGATCAAACTCAGGCCTTCAAACCCTCACAGGCCCTAGTGCCTCTGAGGCAAGTGCTCTTGCCTGCTAAATTATTTCTCTAGCCCTATCTTTAAAATATATATATACATACATAAATATACATACATATATACATATATACATTTCTGTCTTCTATGTCCCTAATTTGCAAAGCATAACAAAGATTCCATAAACACATAACCACAATGAGCAATTCTTTCTGGAGTGGAAAAGCACCTCTTCTCAACCCATATCTTACCTATGTACAGATGGAAGCCCAAATGTCTTGACATATTTTTAATAGCCACATTCTACTTGATAAAGACTCATTTTTGTTTAATATTGAGAATTTAGTGTGGTTCTTATTTATGAAAATTCCAAACATGTCTAAAGTTAGTAATTAAGCTCAAATTCCTTTAATTGTGTCATTTTAGAATCACCACACATTCTGAGGGATACAGAATGGGCTTCTTTCCCATTCCATTCATATGTTCACAACTAACATCACCCTATTTATAATAAAAGAAGGAAATACCTTAATCTGATATTTATCTTTATTCCCTACTAAAAAGGACGTACTATTAGACTAATTTAATCCTTTTACCTTGAATAATTGAAACTTTCTGAACCCCTCAAAGAGCCAAGTAACTAGATATTTGGACCTGGTCCATAAATTTATGTGTGTGTGTGCATGTGTGTGTGTGTGTGTGTGTGTGTGTGTGTGTGTGTGTGTGTTTGTGATAATGGCCATTTATTTCTATTTTATTTTTGGGAAAACAGCCCAGTTACATCTTATTTATTACATTTTTGCCAGGGCAGAGAACAAGAATGATGTATATGTCTTTTGACTCCTGGAATCATAACCAATAACAAATTTACTGGGGTCTTCTTTGACTGGAAAATTTTGGAAAGACTGAAATATATAAAGGAAAAATTCCATGGTAGAATCAAGGAAAGAGTAAAATTAGTCAAACCAATCTAGTTTTAACTAGTGGAGGAGATACCTAGAATTACAGGAGAGCTAAGGTAAGGATTCACAATATGAAAACATACATTTTAATTACAACTTCTATTTATTGGTTCCTCTAAGCCTGCTAGAAATATCTAATTTTTACAACTTCATGGGGCAATGTTTCTGTTTTCCTGAAAGTAATTTGTGCATGTTATGGAGTTAATGCTACAATTTGGGTATTAAATGTTAGAATCATACTGCCTTTTAAGGAGGCACACACCAATCCCCAGCACATAACAGGATGGATGAGATGTCTCCTCTACCCCTCTCTCCATTTCCAGTCTTCAAGGTAAGCATTCTACCCTCAACCTCTGCTATGGATCCTGTATTCCTCTCTAGTACTGTAACTTGCATTCCAGAATTCCTTGCCTATTACTTCAGGTGCCAATGAACAGAGTGAGGGATCAAGTCCTTAATACTGTGCTTTATTCCAAAACCCCGTGATCTGAGGAGACCATGAATTAACATCCCAAAGATCTATCCTCTCAAAGTTAAAACTCTGTGAAGAGACACAATTTTTTTTAAAAAAAAAAAAATTATTTATTTATTTGAGAGTGACAGACACAGAGAGAAAGACAGATAGAGGGAGAGAGAGAGAATGGGCGCACCAGGGCCTCCAGCCACTGCAGACGAACTCCAGACGCATGTGCCCCCTTGTGCATCTGGCTAACGTGGGACCTGGGGAACCGAGCCTCGAACCGGGGTCCTTAGGCTTCACAGGCAAGCGCTTAACCACTAAGCCATCTCTCCAGCCCTGCTTTTACATTTTTAATGTAAATAATCATAGAATTTATGTTTCACCCCTTTAACCTATATATTTAATAGTATTTAATGTTTACAAAACTGTTTTCACCTCTACTCAAGAAAACAATGCACGCATAACCTGCAGCAACCTTCCATACCTCTGTTACTCTAAATAACAAATACAGACAGTTCTGCAAGACAGATACTTCCTCAAGAATGAAAACTGCAGTAGGAATATATATGGCTATATGGCTTAAGAGACAAAGACAGACCAGGGCACTTGAAGGTAAGGCAAAACTGTTATATAACTTATTTTGAAACAATCAACCTTGGTTAAAAGGATCAATAGCAAGCTGACATGAGTCCAAGACTGGGCAAGCACTTGCTATAAAAATGTTCTAAGAGATGCTGGGGGTGGGGGGTGGGGGCTGGATATAAGGACAGGAGAGAGGGGAAGGGAGGGAGGAGGGAAGTTTACAGTGACATATGCATGAGCTTGAGGTTCATGCCATCTTGTCCAGCATGTAAACATGAGCTCCCTTCCTTCTTCATCTCCTAGCTTTACTCAAGACTCAGTAAGTTTTGTCAAAAATGACTTAGGTTTTGATTGTGACCCCTTTCATACATTCTTGTCCCATGCTTCTGACAGTTACTGACCTATCTGTATCCATTATTTACTGTGCTTGCTTTATATACTGGTTATTAATGTCTTATCTGATATACAATTGGCAAACACATCTTTAGTATTTTGTGGATATTTTTCATGTACTTGATACAGTCTTGTGGTACAAAGGCTTTATTTCCAAAGAGGTCTGCTTTATCCTCTTATCCTTGATAGCCTGGGATTTTGATATCATGTCTATATAACCATTACCTAATGCCAAGGCCATGAAATGGATGTGCATGTTTACTTTGTTCTTGTTTACTTTCGAAAGCTCTGTGGCCTTTCAGTTCTTACACTTAAGCTGTTCACCTGGTTAGGCAAACTTTTTGTATCTCATGTGACATTGACTTTAAAATCTATTACGTTCTACAGCATGGTGGCACACACCTTTAATCCCAGTACTCAGTAGACCAAAGTCGGAGGATCGATATGAGTTGGAGGCCAGCCTGAGACTACGTACTACATAGTGAATTCTAGGTCAGTCTGTATTTGAGGAGCAAGACCGTACCTATGTGTGTGTGTGTATATATACATATATATGTGTGTGTGTGTGTGTGTGTGTGTGTGTATTGCGTGTATGTAGTTTTCTCCATAACATTTGTGAAGAAAAGGGTTGTTTCTTCTCAGAATTCTCTTGGCTTCCTTTAGTATAACTGTGCAGGTCTGTTTGTGGATTCTTTATTCTATTGTATTGATCATTATGGCAGTCTACATATTAGTACCATACATTCTTAACTACTGTAGATTTCAATAAGGTGTGAAATTGGAGAGTATGTCCTCCAAACGTAATCTTCTTGGTATGATTGTCCTAAGTGTTATTACTGGACTGTTGAATTTCCCATATGAAATTTAAGGACCATTTGTCCTTCCCTAATCACAAATTCATATGCTATTATAAGAAATCTGTAGATGACTTGGTAACTTGGTAATTATTATTATATGCACCAAGAATTCAGAATATAATATTTTCTAGTTGTTTAAATCTTTTTTCAGTTTCTTTTGCTATTTTGAGGTTCACAATATCCGAATCCCACAATTGTTTATTTTGTTAAATTTATATGAAAGGATCTTATTCTTTTTCTTTTTTTCAAGGTAGGGTCTCACTCTAGCCCAGGTTGATCTGGAATTCACTATGTAGTCTCAGGCTGGCCTTGAACTCACAGCGATCCTCCTACCTCTGCCTCCAAAGTGCTGGGATTAAAGGCATGAGCCACCACACCCAGCTTTTTATTCTTTGTAATGATAATATAAATTGAAATATTTGGTTAATTTGGTTAATTAATTTACTTTTCTTTCATTCAGGTGTGTGTGTGTGTGTGTGTGTGTGTGTGTGTGTTATGCATGCATGTTGTACACATTTCCATGTCTGCATTGGTTCATGTAGAATCCAGAGTTGATGTAAGATGTCTCCCTCATTTGTTCTCAATTTTAAGTACAAGGTCTCAATTGGACCCAGAATTCACCAATTCAGGTAGAATAGGTATCCTACATGCCCCAGGGACCCTCTGTCCCTGCCACTCCAGTGCTGGGATACAAGTTAACACCACCTCATGAACGTGGACTTACGTGGCTGTCAGGGATGAACGTGGACTTATGTGGCTGTCAGGGGTGTGAACTTCAGTCTTCACACTAAGGCCAGCACTTTATCCACAGAGTGAGACCTCCTTTTTCTCTCTCTCTCCATTTCCTCTTTAGTTTTCCTTGTTTTTTTTTTTCTTCTTCTTTCTTCATTCCACTATTTCTCACTCTCTCATTCTTTTTCTTTATCTCTCTTCCCTCTTTCTTTCCTTCCTTCCTTTTGTCACTCCCTCTTTCTTTCAGTCTGTCTGTCTTTCTTTTAGTTTGTTTTTCAAGGTAGGGTCTTGCTCAAGCCCAAGTTGTCCTGGAATTCACTATGTAGTCTCATGATGATCTTGAACTCATGACGATCCTCCTACCTCTGCCTCCTGAGTATTGGGATTAAAGATATGTGCCACCATTTTTTTTTAGACAGATTTTTTTTTTTCTCACACTGCTGGGATTATATGCATTCGCCATCAAGCCTAGCACTTAACTGTCACCTGGAAGTGTTAAATTCTTCACTATAGAAATTATAGTTGATATTTTCCATATTGACAACTTATCCTGAAATTTCACTGAACTCACTTAACAGCTTCAGAGTTCTGAAAGCTTTCTTCTTAAGATTTTCTGTATGTAAAGTGATGCTTCAGTAATTAGATCAAAGTTTTATTTCTTCCTTTCCCATCTGGGTACTTTTGAATTCTTTTTCTCATCCAATTTTCCCCACTTGAACTTGTCATATAGAATTAAATGGAAGAGGTAAGAGAAGATAATTGTTGTGCTCTTGATCTTAAGGGAAATACTCACATGCTCACCCCTAAGATGCCAACTGTGTTTTACACAGATCCCTGAAGTAGAGGGCTCTTTCTTACTTTAACGAGCATTTCTATAATAATGCTCCATTTTATCAAATGCTTTCCCTGTATATTTTGAAATTAACATATATTTTAATACATCTTTTTTAATAATCCTTCACCCTCTTAGTAAGTTACATTATGGAAAATGACATATATTGAACTAAACTTCCATTCTTGAAATAAACTCCATATGGACAGGCTTATTCCATGTTTTTTAGATCTTATAATGTTTAGTTGGCTTCTATTATTGAATTTTATTTTATTTATTTTTCATATTTTGGCTATGGAGTGATGGGATGCAGGGCTTGCACAGGCTAGGCAAACACCTATCAGGAGCCCTTCTTTTCTTTGAGTGGTAATCTCATGGGTTGGGACACACTGATATGTTTGATATGTTATTTCTGCTGCATTTGGGTATCAGAATTATACTGGCTATGTATAATAAGATGGCATATGTGCTTGACCTTCTATGTTACCAAGAATTTGTACAGCATTAGTATAAAATAAAGCAAAATGGGACTAGTCAGCTGAACTTTGTGAAATATAGATAAGCCTAAACATCCTATCCAACTGATATTTATTTATTATTATTTTCAGACCTTCTTTTAGTAATTTACCAAATTACCAAATCTCTGGGGATTTCAACAGAGAATTGAACTTGTCTTAACAATTTAAAAAAATTTAATCAATGCAATTATGTCATACACCCATCCAATTTTTAAAACCTTTTGAGTGATTCAGTAATGAGTGTCACTAATATTTTGACATAGAGCTATTTGTTATATTTCCCCTTTTAATCCTTTGAAAAGTTTTCCATAAAATTAAAAGTAATGTTCTCTCCTTAATTCCTGATTTTAGCAACTGAACCCTTTCTTTTCCTTGTGAAGTCCATCTAATAGCTTAGATACTCTACAATCTTATAAGAGACCCTTGTTTTGATTTTGTTTATGTTTTTCTATAATTTATCCCTTGTATAGTTTGCTTCCCCACTTTCTTATTGTTTAACGAGATTATAAATAAAGCAATTTAAATGGTATTTTGTCTTGGATGTAAAATGTGCACCATAAGTTCATGTATTTAAATGCTTGGTTCCTAGCTCATGGTACTTTGGGAAAGGTTGTAGAACCTTCACGTCATGGAGTATTGCTGGAGGGAGTGGGCCAATCAGGGCTTGCCTTGAAGAGCTAGTCCTGCCTCATGTCCTGTTCACTTTGCTTTTATGCCTGTGGTTACAATGTGATGAATAGTACTGCCTTGTCTTCTCTTCTGTAAGACTTCCTCTCAAAACCATAAGTAGATAATAAACCCTTTCCTTCCTGCAGTTGCATCCTATCAGCTAATCACTCCCATGGGAACTGAAATAAATTTCAGTAGCTGTCTCAACTGGAAAGCATTATAAAATGGACCTGGAGAAGGGGACCACAAAGAGGTTTATTCAGTGCATCATAAGGTTCAAGCTATAGAAATTTACTGAAAAGTATTGGACAAGAATGAGATATGGTTTGATCTGGATTTAATACTATCAATTCAGGTATCAAAAGAAAATAAGAGATTCAATAAAAGGTGTAGAGGGAGAAGGTCAAGAAAAGTTAATGGAAGACATAATTATTAATATATATACACACACATGCATACTGTGTGTATAAAATTGTGAATAAAAGTTAACTAAATATTTTTTTAACATAATAAGTATTTCAAGGACGGGACAATAGAGAGGGTGAGGTGGGAGGGGAGGGCAGGGGTAAGGGTGGGGGACACAAAACTGGATGAAAATTGGAATGGTACCATTAAACTCTATAGCCTAAAAGACAGACGAAATGCTTGAAACCTCATGAGATCCTTAGAAGGAACATCTGAATCATAGGAAAGGGTTTCATGAAGACTAACTTTAATGTTCTCCTGTTTCTTTCTCCCTCTCCCCACACCCTTTTCTCTATCACTTTTATGTACCTATATTTTTCTTCCTTCTTTCCCTTGGCACCGTCCTGTAACTCCCAGTACCAGCATGTGATTAACATCCACAATGAGCTGTCGATCAGAAAAACTTACAACATTTCCCAAAAGAAGACAGATTTCTGTCAGAGTACTTGTTGACCCACCAATTGTTAGTGATAAGACCCTATTGCCAAAGACACCATATACTGTTTGTATGGAACATAGAGTGTTCTGGCTAGAATCTGGAAGAGAGTCAGTCCCCAGATAGTTAGCTTGTCTAGTGCCAAAAGGTGCTACATGAGTGACTGGGGAAAAATGACCAACATGTGCCCAAGCAACTCATGCTCTAAGCTACTCAACAGCAAACAACCTGACGTGATGCTCACACAAGTGCAATAGTGGCACACAGCCATGATGGGAAACCAACTGCTCTTGATTTGGATAACTGATCCCACTCAGTGGAATGGAACCCATAGCTGGAGCTGGGAAACAAGTCAGAACCATATCCAACAAATGAAACTGCTCTCCATTATCAAGCTCCCACCAATCATAGGCTACAAGAGGGCCTACACCTATAACATTATCTCTAAAATAATAATGGTTACCTCATTAATCTGGCACTGACTTTACTCTCTGTTGGAAAGTTTGCTTCTCTTTTTCAGATGGACATGAATTCTGAGGAGATAATCAGCCCATCTCACCTCACCAGGGAGCCAACAGAAACCAAGAATAATTGGGGAAATAATCAAGAGTGCTGCTTTCTTGGTGAACCTGATGCCAGCACACGGGTGAAGGAGATAGACACAAAGAATACTCAACTCCTACCAAACCAGATATCCAGAGACACAGAGGCTCCCAAGACCTCATCACTGAAATAGACCTAAAATGAACCCATCATGGCTCAGGGAAATTTGCAGAAGAAGGGGCAGAATGATTGTAAGAGCCACATGTTGGAACATTATACACAGAGGTATTGCCACTTACTGTGTCTGATGGCATCCCCCACAATGCATGACCCACATTCCCCAATGAGGAGGGTCCCTGCAGAGGGGAGAGGATACAGAGGAGGCTAACGATGGTACCTACATGGCTGTATACACACTGGGTAAATATACAATTTTTTAAAAGTTGGTTTCTGCACAAGCATGAGGACCTGAGTTCAGTTCCCTATACCCATGCACAAAGTCAGGCATTGTCAGGCATGCCAGTGACCCTGGGGCTGAAGAGGAAGAGCAGATTCTCTGGAGCTTGCTGGTCAGCCAGTCTGACTGCAAATAAATAAATAAATAAATAAAAGAGTTCAGTGAGAAACTGTCTCAAGGAAATAATTCAGAAAGTCAAAATGGAAGGACACTTGACATTTTCCTCTGGCCCACACACATGTGCAAATAGGCCATGCGCCTCTTTACATGCATGTCCTTACACATGCATGCACACTTGTAGAAAAGAAAACTTCAATATGAGTTTTTTCTACTCAATACAATTTGTTTTTATTCACTTTTCTCTTGTTACTTTACTCAATGTTATTAAAGTTGAATAAGAATGTAAAATAATTATATGATTCAAAAGTTCCCTGTGAAAAAATGACATAAACTAGATCCCAGTCTTGTTCAAGGTCACTCTTTCAATCTTCCCACTTGTATCATTTAAAACAGGCTTTCCATTATTTATTTTGAAGTATAATTTATACTTTTATTTTATATTATAAATGTATAATCTTTGAAACATCAATTATTTTTAAATTAATCATGATATATAAACTACCTACATATAGTTATATAATTATAAAATATAAACTATGCTATATGAATATTATATCAGTCATTTACTAAATGAAGTGGTGTCTTGAGGAGACACAGGGTCTTACACTTTTCTGTGAATAGCAGGCTAAATTAATTACTTTTTAAATGCAAATTTCATTCATTCATGAGAGATCACAGACCTTACAGATGCTGTAAACTTCAACACCAGATGAGCCACTCAAAGGGATTTGGCCTCACCACATTGCAGCTTCTTTCTCAACTCCAGGACAAAGACAGAGGGAAAGCTGATAGACCTGGATGTCATGCTTAGAGTAACAGACACAAAGCTAGATGAGAAAGCAAGACCAGATTTCCTGCTGTCTTAGACCTATGGCCATTTAAAGTATGGATTGACTTTGTGCCTTCTTAACTAAGCATGCATATACTGTAGTGTTGACTAAGCTTTCCTTCTCACAGACACCTCCCCTCCACCCTCCTATCCTGCCAAAATACAAGAAGGAATTTAGTCTGAGTGCTGTGGGAACTGTCCTTCAATGCTCCACTATGCTGTCCATGTTATCAGTAACTCCCTCAATAAACCTCTCCCTTGAGGAACAGTTCTCTTCAGCTCTTAAAACCAAGATAACATTTATTATCACAGTTGCATAAAAATACACAGGTTTTACAAAAATGTTTTGTATTGAAAAAACAATACTTGACAACATTGTCATATTTGTGGGAACACTATACTATTGCTGTACCTCCAGGTAAAGTTTTGATTAAACTAATTTTCATTATCAAAATATCCAGTAATTTGGGCTGGAGAGATGGCTTAGTGGTTAAGATGCTTGCCTGTGAAGTCTAAAGACCCAGGTTGAGGGCTGGAGAGATGGCTTAGCAGTTAAGTGCTTGCCTGTGAAGCCTAAGGACCCCGGTTCGAGGCTCGGTTCCCCAGGTCCCACGTTAGCCAGATGCACAAGGGGGCGCACACGTCTGGAGTTCGTTTGCAGATGCTGGAAGCCCTGGCGCGCCCATTCTCTCTCCCTCTATCTGTCTTTCTTTCTGTGTCTGTCGCTCTCAAATAAATAAATAAATAAAATAAAATAAAATAAAATAAAAAACAAAAAACTATCTTATTAAAAAAAAAAAAAAGACCCAGGTTGAGTTACCCAGAACCCATGTATTCCAGATGCACAAGGTAGAGCATGAGTCTGGGGTTCTTTTGTAGTGGCTGAAGACTCTCTAACTTCCTCCCCCCGCCCCGCCACACACACACACACACACACTTTCTTTCTCTCTTTCTCTTTCTCTCAAGCAAATACATTAATAGATAAAATATTGGCTTTTTAAAAAAAAATAAATCCACCATTTACCACAAACCATCTTTGAAAAAGTTGTAGTGTATTTTGAACTGACCCAAAGCTCTGGCTTTTAGGTTGCACCTCCACTGCCTGGCAGCCTTTTGTGTGATACAATGTATGTCATATCAAGGACAGGTCAGGAAGGAACTCTGTGAATTACTCTTTTGGAACCTCCCTCTTCCAGAGGTGGAACTAAGGCTGAGAGATGTCCACATGTCCTCACTTCAATGTTCTTTTAGCCATTCAATAGGAAATAATCATGAAGGCTGACATGATATCATCATCAAAACAGGGTGTGGTGGTGTGCACCTTTAATGGCAGCATGTGAGAGACACAAGTAGCAGGATCACTGTGAGTTTAAGGCCAGCCTGCGACTACATAGTGAAGGCCAGGTCAGCTTGGGCTGCAGCAAAACCCTACCTCAAAAAAAAAATGGGGCGGGGGCTGGAGGGATGGCTTAGTAGTTGAGGTGTGTAGCAGACAGATTCAGGTTCTCTGAGATGATCTTCCAGACCAGGCACAGTTATGGAGGAAGGCATTGATTGAAGCTTACAGATCCAGGGGAAGTTCCATAACAGCAGAAGAAGCTGGCCTGCCTTCACCTGTCCAAGCAGAGAGACAGAAGTACAAGCCTAAAGGTCAAAAGCCACACAGCACAGCACACTTCAGGAACTCCAGCTAGGCATACTTTGCATGTCTTTAGATTGAAATCTGAAACCCACCACCACACCTTAAGAGCCACCCAGTGACACTGCCCCAGTCAGATGACTGAAGATGCAATCTACCAACAAATAAACAACTGAATATATTGGGGGCCATCTATTCAAACCACCACAAGGTGCTTGCCTACAAAGCCAAAGGACCCAGGTTCAATTCCCTGGGACCCACATTAGCCAGATGCACAAGGGGGCGCACATGTCTGGAGTTTGATTGCAGTGGCTAGAGGCCCTGGCAAGGCCATTTTCATTCTCTCTCTCTCTCTCCCTCTTTCTCTGTCAAATCAATGAAAAATAAAATATTAAGAAAAAAACTCATCATCAAGGCCACTTGGGTCCAACATTGGCTCCATTTCCAAAATTGTTCAAATAAATGTTAGAATGATTCAAGCTTTCCTGTTTATTTTCTTTCATAAGTATATACCACCAAAGGATGGATGGCAAACATGGCCTCCTCACCTGAGTAGCTCCACAGGAAGCTGTTGAGAGAACAGATGGGTTGTGCTTTTCTTTGAGAGTTTGTGATAGTTCAAAGGTTAAAGAGATTTCTGTCCAATCTTCTTACAGTTCCTGTATCAAAACTTCTTCTGTCCTCTGAAAACCCCAAAGTAAGCTGTTAAGCAAAAATACAAAAATCAAGGTGAGACACCCAGCCAATGCCCAAGCAAGATACTCCACTGAGCTGTTTCTATATGACGGATTCTAAATGGAGAACTATAGTTGTTTACTTCACAAGTAACCTATTCGCGAGCAGCAGAATTAACATACACCACGCTACCATCGTGATCACTCATACCACACCTTTGTTCTAAATTTAGATGCTGGGCAGGGAAGTTAAATTCAAGAATGAACTATAGTTATTACATTTTTATTCTGTGGTATAGAGAACGTCTCCTAGTACAATGGCAATTCCACTTATAAAGTGTTTACTCAAACAATTGTAATGTCAAAAAATGAGGTTTTACAACTTGCCTTAAGTATAACAAAGGATGACATATTGTTTTTTTTTGGAGGGAGAGACCATTTAAAAGCTTGTATGTTAATAGCAATAAAAAAGGTTTTCATTGCTAATGATTTTCTGATCTTTATTTTTATAGCTCATCACCATTTCATTATGTAAAGATTTAAATACCAAATAGAAACTAGCTGGTCTAAATCAGAACGTAGTTAATGCCTGTCATAAGACTGATTTTAATGGAATTCTCTATGATGCTATGACTTTCAAAGGATACTACGTTGGTTTGCTGGGTCTTTCTGAGACATCCCTTAAACTTAGAAAGCAACATCATCTACTATGTGTATATATGCTATTTTCTATATTCTCAGATATTTTATTTTTTATATTAAAAAAATAATTGCATTGTTGTCCCAAATTTACACTTTAACTGAGCATATCTGCAATAGAAGATTACCAGTTCTGATTCGAGCTTATTTACAATAGATAACTATTAGGCAGTAATCATAGAAAAGCATAATTATTTATTTACAAATGCCACTTACTTAGAAACATTCACCCCTAAATGGTCTTTAAATTTTTATGACAACAGTAAAAGCAGAACAATCGCAGGAGTACTTAAGTATGTCTTCAGGATTTTGCCGCATAAAGGTGGGTATTAGGGGGCTGGTTGGATGGCTTAGTGGTTAAGGCATTTTCCTGCAAAGCCCAAGGACTCAGGTTCAATGCCTCAGGACCCACGCTAGCCAGATGCACGAGGTGGTGCGTGTGTCTGGAGTTTGTTTGCAGTGGCTGTAGGTCCTGGCACGCCCATTCTCTCTCCTTCTTTCTCAATGTAAAATAAATAAAATAAAATATTTTCTTAAAGTGGGTATTAGTTTGTTATATAAATAAACATTGTAAAATCAAGATCCACAATTAAAGATTATTGACATTCATTTTCCATATTTAGAAAACAGAATATTTCCAGGACCCTTAAATTTTGCTACAAGTGACCACACAGTGAGTTCTACTTACCTACAGTTGGCCTAATTAATCTGTGCAGAAGTATTTCCAAATATGATTGAGATCCAAACTGTGCTATTATTTAATATTTCTAAACTAAGGAAAGTTTTAACCAACAATGAAAATGATGAATTACTAATTAGCAACAGCACATCAGGACTCAGGACTTGTTTTATAAAATAAATTGGCGTTTTTATAATCATCTTCCAATATAGGTAAAAAGTGGTGCTACAGTATCAGTTGACTTTTACACATTAAGAAATGTGATGCGAAGTCAAGCTTGGTGGCGCATGCCTTTAATCCCAGTACTCGGGAGGCAGAGGTAGGAGGATCACAGTGGGTTCAAGGACACCCTGAGACTATATAATGAATTTCAGTTCAGCGTGGGCTAGAGTGTGAAATAAAAATGAAATATGATGCCTAAGGACCCCAGTTTCACTCCCCAGAAGCCACACATAGGCCAGACACACAAGGTAGCCTATGCATACAAAGTCATACATGAGCACCAGGTGGCACATGGGTCTGGAGGTTGATTGCAGTTGCTAGAGGCCCTGGTGCACCAATTCTCTGTCTCACTCACTCACTTTCTCCCTCTCTCTCTCTCATAAAAAGAATAAATAAAGAAAGAAGAAATGCCACACTTGAGGCTGGGAAGATTACTGAGTGGTTAAAGGTAATTTCCTTCAAAGCCTGCCAGCCCTGGTTTGATTCCCCAGTATCTTTATAAAGCCATATGAAAAAAGTGGTGCATGCATCGAGTGTTGGATTACAGTGGCAAGAGACTCTGGCATGCCCACATGCAAAAATAAAGGAATATTCATATAATCTGTATCTATGCCTCTATCATATACATGTGTATGTATATAAATATATATTTTCCATATCTATAGAGACATAGATATATAAAAAATACCACATTGGTAACAGGTAAAATTTCAGCCTTCCTGTATTCTCTACTCCATGGTGATTACTAGTCCCCAGATATTCGATGCTGCCTTGGGCTGCCAGGAGTTAAGCAGTGCTGGACAGAAGTGAAGACACGTTCCTTGTTCATTGAAGACCTCCCAGCTGTGCTGTACAAGTGAACAAGCTGTCGCATAAACCCGCGGCACTGTTACTCTTACCAGAGAGATCTGAAGACACAACTGTGTAGGGAATGCAGGGCCTCCATTGTATCCAGAAGTATCCACAGAGTCACCGTGAGTGGCGGAGGAGAAATTCTGAGAGTCTTCACATCTGGGAAAGGGTTACTGCCTCATGAATTCATTGAAGGCATAGGGGAGGATATTGCAAGTGGCTTCACCCATATTGTTCAGGAAGGACGTTTTCTGCTACACATCCTGGAGAGGTGGTTCAAGGTTTAAAGACACATGCTTACAATGGCAGACCACCCAGGTTCAATTTCCCAGTACCCACATAAAGGTTAGATGCACAAAGTGGTGCATGCATCCCGAGTTTGTTTGCAGGGGTAAGAGGTCATGGCATGCCCATACCCCTCCACTAGCAAATAAATAATCAATAGCATATTTTAAAAGAACTATATTGGTAATGTTGAGCCCCTTGGCTCCTGCAGCTCTGGTGTTCCACCTCCTTTCTCTGTGCCTTTCTTTTCTTTTTTCCCCTAACATCTGGTGAAGAATTTCATCACACAATTCATATTTGGACTCTTTTTTTTAATTCTTAAGAAACCTGCTTCATTTATAATTATACAGTCTGTTGACAAGACTTTGGGCACCTTTGTGCTGGTAGGATTGACATTTTTATTTTTAATTAATTTATTTGTATTACCATGCAAATAATTAGAGTTCATTTCATTTTTCTTAAATTTTTTCCCTTCGCCCTTCTTTCCCACCTTTCTTCTCCATCCCTTGTGCCATCTCCCACCATATTCTCCTATCTGTTTTCATATAGCATGCTTCCTTCTCATTTTCTATTATCTTCTCCTCTCCTGGGCTTATAGCTCATTTTACAATCTGTACTCACTCTCACATCCACCTACAGTTTTTATACAAACATTAAAAGTTATAATTGACATAAAAGAAAGAGCATACAATTTTTATCTTTCTGAGCCGGGGGTACTTTGTTTTCAAATTCCATCCATTTTCCTCATATTTTCTTATTTCATTTTTTATTATAGCAGAGTAAATTGCATTTTGTACATGTACCACATGTGCAAAATCCAGTCACCGGTTGATGGACATTTAGGTTGTTTGTATTTCTTAGCTATTGTGAATAGAGCAACAATGAACATGGAGGAACAACCTCTCTGCCATGACACACCCAGGATACAGACGGGTCATATGGCATCTCTAATTTCATATTTTGGGAATCTTCCACATTCGTGTACATCATACTTGCATATTTTGTAGAAGTTTTTGAAACTTAAGAAAGTCATCTTTTGTTTTAAAGAAAATAACTGGGATCTCTAGGTAACCTCTGTGAAAATCTAGGGAACAGAGTTTCCTGGACTTCCTTCCCTCGCTCAGATGTATTCTTACTTATATCAAATAGAAGGTTCATTTTTGGTATTTGGAAGTGTAGGAGCCACCTTGTCACTTAATTGTGTCTGTATGTTATCTGTGGTAGTTTGAACAGACGCCCCACCTCAAGATATTTTAGTGTTTTATTAGTTTGTAGTTTGGATCTACAGCCACCTGGCTGGAGGAGGTGTCTCTGGGTAGAGCTTAGGGTCCAGCCTTATGTGTGGTGGTGGACTTGAAATTCCAATCTAAAGATATGTAGTTCTGCCTGGAGATCCTGAAGCATACTTGTGTGTGTGGCGGCTTTGGGATTTTTTGGCTTGGGGCTTCTCTCTATGTGCTTGGACCTGGGAAAGCAGGTCAGCTTCTGCCATTATGGTGCTTCCACTGGATCTGTAAGCCTCAGTAAATCCCTTCCTCCATAACTGTGTCTGGTCTGGAAGTTCATCTCAGCAAACTTGAAGCTGTCTACTATACCATCCATTAGGTTTCTTTGATTTCCTACTAACTGTTAATTTTTATGAAATATTCATAGACATTCTAAGCCTACTCTTTTACCATCTTGACAAAAATAAAGTGTTAGAAAATGAAAATAATCATTGCTTTTTATTTCACAGCTTCTTATCAATGTCAGTTTTTTAAAGTCTGATGTACATTCAATAAGAGCCTCAAACAGGGTGAATCCTCAGACAATAGTTACTGTTCGTTGTATTTATTACATTATTAACATGATACCTGGCTGGGCATGGTGATACATGCCTTTAATCCCAGTGCACAGGAGGCTAACGTAGGAGGACTGCCATGAGTTCAAGGTCAACCTAGAGTTACAGAGTAAGTTCAAGGTCATGCTGAGCTAAAATGAGGCCCTACCTCTAAATAAATAAATAAGTAAACCTTCTGCTCCTTCACTCATGAGCAAGTACTAACTAGTTGGTGAGCATATCTTATATGTGATTAATGTTTTAAATGTTATGTAAAAACTGACTTTATATCATCATTATTTTACATGTAGCTAAATTTAACTTCCCCAAAGAGGCTTGAATAGCAAGATAAAATAATTGAATATGACCTAATTTTTGGCTATCTACAAAATTGTATATTTTTATCATTGTTGAGTTTGAATTAAGACAAGAATGTCTTCTCTTCATAAAATGTTTATATACAAGTAAAAATTATTAGCTTAAAATTGAAAAATCAAATCATATATGACAAAAGTACTACTCAATTTCAGCATAAAACTTAAATTGTAAGAGCATATTTTTTTCATCCCAAAACTCAATACAACCTTACACATGCAAATACAGCCTCTGTGATCCTTAACTGAAGATATTATCTTCATACATCTTTGCACTACTGAAAGTTAGTAGATTTTGGCATTTAAAAGCTATTTAATAAAGGTGTTTTGATTTACTGAAATGAGAGACCTACTTGAATTACTGCAAAATCCACTGAAATACATATACTGAAAATATGATTTGTAATTTCCTTGGCAGTGGTGCATTTAAAATAGAGAAAAAAAAATGTAATTTGTACCAAGTGAGCCTTTTCTTACCTCTTCAAAATGTATTACATACACAGTTGAGTTCACTGACTGACTCAGGTGAGAAAATGGTTCACTCCCCAGCCTACCAGTCTCCAAATGCAATTTAATCTAAAGAGTATGATTCCATTTATGAACAGTCTTTCTTTGAAACAGATCAGAAAGAGCATTGAATTGACACGAATAAATGAGGGATCAAAGGTCCTGTTTTAAGTCTGATCATTTTTATGAAACAAAATTCATCATTCTAAATCTACGACATCAAAGGAAAAGCCATGTCTATCTGCAACTGTTGGCCAAAACAGCATCCTATTTATTTTCATATGCATTTCCTTATGTCCACAATTTTAAGAAAAGTATAAAATAATGAAAGAAAAGGAAAGAGGGAGGAAGGTATAAAATGTATGAGGAAAGGAGGGAGAGGAATGGGAGGGAAAGAGGGAGAAAAAGGTAGTTACTCAAGAATAATAGCATGTCTGTGTAGAAAATAATTTATTAAAATATTGCTAAAACTCAATTGAAATACTAAATAGAGGGCTGAATTTCCACATGCACCATTAAAGGAAAGGATCTAGGTTAAGGGTTACGCATCAGAAAAGGGCCAAAGTTGGGAACAGGGTGTAAATAATCACAGAAGTTGGCCAAACCCTAAAAATTCCTGGATTAAAAGAATACCAAAAGCCAAGGTTTAGGTTTGACCATCTCTGTCTTTTATCATATGCCTACCAAACATGGCCTGGACACATGCTTTCCCCTTTCTTTGTTATTCCTTAACATGGGAGCCATGCAGCCCCAAGTTGTTTTCTTAAATTCAGTGACTAAAGACCACTGAACCATAAATTATGTAAATATTGGTTGCATTTATTCTGATTTGGTACTTATTTCCAAATAGATATCCTGGGAGACCATTGTTAAGGAAGATACCATAATTTCACTTAAAAGAAATGGCTACTTGTCATAAACTTATGTTTTATTTATTTTTTTTTCCTGAAATGTTTTATTTCAGCTTGATTTTATTTTTAAGAAAATATTATTGTCGTGTGACTTCTGGTAAAGAAGGTACCCAGCTAGCCACACTTCAGTTCCTGGAATAATATAAGGTAAAATCTGTGGGGTTCCAGGGTCAGCAGGTCCTAGCAGGCCTCCAAACAAAGGGCCCTGAGGAGCACAGGAAGGAATCTGTTGATTCCCACTCTCTCAGGTGGCCCACCCCCAGAAAACTCAAGCAGTCATTACAGACAATGCACCACAGACCTGGTTTGCTTCTGCACTACCTGCAGAGTGTGTGTATCTGGGCCAGGTGTCACCCACCCTTCTCTGCACCAACAGGCTCTCATTTCTCCCTCCTTCCCATGGCTTTCCTCCTTTCCTCTTCCCTTTCCCCACAACCAGGTCTGTGCCATCCAATCCCCCTGCCTTACCACCCTATATCAGGTCTGTGTCACCTGGTCCATGCTGTCCCATCGCCCTGTGCCACCACCTGCCACAGGTCAGCGATGTCCTATCTGCCCCAGTCCCACCCCACTACCTGCCCTCAAGACCATGCAGTCTCCAGGCTCCTCTCCCCACCCTGCCTGCCACTTGGTCTCCAGGTCCCCACCAGGGGCACATCAACTCCTCCCACCTGAGCAGACGGCCCCCTGCCATCATAGTTGGGGACTCCAATACTCCAATATTATCAAACAAAACCTACTTGACAGTGAAACAGAAATAAACACCAACATCATCAGAGTTGGGGACCTCAGTACTCCACTATCAGCAATAGATAGATCATCCAAACAGAAAATCAACAGGGATGTGGGAGAGCTCAACCATAGATCAACTAGACCCAACAGACATCTGTAGAACATTCTACCCAAAATCTACAGGACATACATTCTTCTCAGTAGCCATGGAATCTTCTCCAAAACAGATCATGTACTGGTCCATAAAGCCTGACACCATGTATATAGGAAAATCGACATAATTGCCTGCATGATATCAGACCACAATGCTGTAAAGATAGAAATTAACAACAGATGTTCCAGGAACTCCATCAGCTCCTGGAGACTGAACAACACACTTTTAAACAATAAATGGGTAGTGGATGAAATTTTAAAAAATGAAATTATATTGGATGATAATGAGAACACATTGTACCAAAACTTATGGGACACAATGAATGCAGTCCTTAGGGGAAAATTCATAGCACTAAATGCCTTCATAACAAAGACAAAGATATTCCAAATCAATAACCTAACCATCCATCTAAAGGCATTGGAAAAACAAGAAGAATCCAACACAAAAAGCTCTAGACAGAAAGAAATAATCAAGATCAGAGCAGAAGTTAATGAATTGGAAACTAATGAAACAATTAAGAAAATTGGCAAAACAAAGAGTTGGTTTGTTGAAAAAATAAACCATATTGATAAACCCCTAACCAACTTGATCAAGTAAAAAAAGAGAGAGAGAGAGAGAGAGAGAGAGAGAGAGAGAGAGAGAGAGAGAGATACTTCAAATTAACAAAATTAGAAATAAAAAGAAGAGATCACAACAAACCTAGGTGAAATTGGAAGAATCATCAGGACTTACTTCCAAAACCTCTGTTCCACAAAACGTAGGTGGAAAGATCCTGAACAAAATCCTTGCAAACTGAATTCAACAACACATTGAAAGTATTATCCACCTTGGTCACGTAGGCTTTATCCCAGGAATACAAAGTTGGTTCAACATACAGACATCTGTCAATGTAATATACCACATAAATAAACTTAATCACAAAAGCCACATGATCATTTCAATAGATGCAGAAAAGACTGTCAACAAAATACAGCATCATTTATTAGGCATTTACCCTAAAACCTCCAAGCCTCAGTTCAATGATACTTGCTTAACCATGTCTATAACTGCTCAATTTGTAATAGCTAAGAACTGGAGTCAACCCAGATGCCCATTACTAGATGCATGGATAACCAAGATGTGGTATATCTACACAATGGAATTCTACTCAGCGGTTAGAAAAAAATGACAGAATAAAATTTGTAGAAAAATGGCTGAACTTGTAACAGATCATGCTCAGTGAATTCACCCAATCACAGAAATACAATCACATGGTTTCACTCATTTAAGGCTCCTAACGTGGATCAGTCCAAGATGCTGACGTACCTAATAGGCATCTTGATGCCTGGTCAACAGGGAGAGTAGGGCTTGAGAAGAGTATAAGGGTGTGTGTGTGGCGGGGGGGGGGGGGGGCGCAAAACTAAACCCAAATGAAACTGATACCATATAATCCTGTATCCTGGAAGTCAGACTAAATGGTGGAACCCTCAAGAGGACCATAGGGAGAGCACCTGAATCAAAGGGCCCTGGAGAGAGTGAGATGAAGCCTAACTTAAAATTTCTCTTGTTTGTTATTTCTTTTATTTTCATTATTTTTCTTTTTTTCTTTTCCCTTGTCACTGGCTTGTAACTCCCAGTACCAGGATGTGGTTTATACACACAATGAGCTATTGAACAGAGAGACCTACAAGTTTTCCCAAAACTAGACAGACTTTTGTCAGAGCACTTGATGACCCAACAGAGGATAATGGTAAGACCCTACTGCTAAAGACACTATATGTTATTGGTATAGAACATGGAGAGACCTGGCTGGAATTGGGAAGAGAGCCAGTCCCCAGAGAGTTAGCCAATCTAGTGCCAGAACTACATGAGCTCCTGGGGAAAGTGGCCAACATTTCTCTGAGCAACTTGAGGTCTAAGCTACTCAGAAGCAAACAACCTGACATGATGCTCATGCAAGTGCAATAGTGGCACACAGCCATGGTGGCTCTTGGATTGGCTAGTAGATCCACTCAGTGGAAAGGAACCCAACCCATCATCTGGAACAGGAAAACAAGTCAAATCATATCCAGATAATAAGTTTGCTTTCCAATATCAAGCTCCCACTAATCTTGGGCTACCAGAGGGTCTACACACTTCAAATTCTCTCTAAACTAACAATGTTTATCCCATTTAACCTCTGCTTACTTCACTTTCCAATGGAAAATCTGTTTCTTATTTTCAGATGTAAGTGGGGCCTGAGGAGGGAAACGATCCTTCACATTTCACTAGTGCCACAGCTAAAACCATAGAGTAACTAGGGAAATGATGAAGAATTGTACTTTGTCAGTGAACCTGATATCACCACAAGGATGAAGGAGACAGACACTGAGGACACGCAATATGTACCTATGAGGAGGATCCCTTTGGGAGAGGGCAGGGATGAAGGAAAGGATGGTACCAACATGGGCTGTTTACATACGAGTATGTCCATAACTAATAAAAATATCTTATTGTATAAAAGGGTTTGTAAAAAGAAATCAAATTAAAGATTATCTTTTTTTTTCTTTCACAGTACTAGATAGTGAAATTATTAGTGCAGATAAATGTAAATACATAGACAAGTGTGGCAAAGGAGTATCACAGATATTTAAAAATCATCTTGGGGAGCTAGGGAGATGGCTCAGAAATTAAAGGTGCTTTCTTGCAAAGCCTGATGGCCCAGGTTCAATTTCCCAGTAACCACATAGGCCAGATACCCAAAGTGTTGCTTGTGTATGGAGTTAGTTTGCAAAGACAAGAGGCCCTGGTGGGCACATCAATATTCTCTCCCTCCATATCACTCTCTCTCTCTCTCTCTCTCTCTCTCTCTCTCTCTTTCTCTCTCTCTGTCTTTCTCTCATACATCATTGTTTGAAACCATCATCTTACTATTGTATATATTGCTTTTCCCATTGTTGTGAAAAATACCTCACAGAAGCAACCTAAGGAAAGAAAAACTACTAAGACCTGCTTATGTGCTTGTTGCAGGTACAGAAAATATGAAATGAGCAGTAGAAAAAGGTAGTTATGAATAGCAGCTAAGGCCACAGGACCATTTGCATTTGAGGAGATACAGTCAGTCCATCCTGTCAGGGAATACATAAGGGCAGGAGTATGTAGCAGGTGTTAACATTGCATCCACAGTGATGAAGCAGAAAGAGATGAAAGCTGGCGCTCAGCTGCCTTTTTCCCTTTTATGCAGGCCAGTTTCTCAGGCCATAGAATGGTGCATCTACAGTTAGAGTGGGTCTTCTTCCCACTTCTATTAACCTATCCTAGGAATTGAGTCACAGATATGTCCAGAAGTTTGTTTACTTGGTGATTCTAAATCCTATCAAGAGGATGATCAATATTAACCACCCATGGTACATAGGTGAGAGTGTTTAGTGTGATGCTAAACAGCTCCTTCCTCTAATCATTCCTGTGGTTTTTCTGGGCTATATTAACATATTTTCACATGTTTTCTTACTGTTTGTGAACTTTGGGTAGACAATGAGTTTGATTATCCTAAGTTCTTAGAATTCTTCTTTAGAATTCCTTCTATGTTGTCTAGCTTTCTCTTAGGATAAAAAGCTATAACTATAGATCAATTCTCTACCTAAAATAGATTAATTTAAATGATTGTCATATATGACCTGAGAAGCTTCACTCTCCTGTTCAAAGTGTCTCTCCTGGGCTGGAGATATGGCTTCGTGGAATAAGGTGCTTGATATCAAAGCCATAGGACCCAGGCTCGATTCCCCAGGATCCACGTAAGCCAGATACACAAAGTGAAACATGTGAATAGAGTTTGTATGCAGTGGCTGGAAGCCCTGGCATGTCATTCTTATGTCCTCACATCCTCTCTTTTTGCAAATAAATGAATAAAACTATTTTTAAAAAGATAGTATCTCTTCTTCTCTGGAAGACCAGATGAAGGCTGAGAGATGGCTTAGTGGGTAAAGAAATTGATGCACAAGGTGATGGCCTGAACTCAGATCCACTCAAAGAATTCACATAAAGTTGGGTAAATTAGCACATGTCAGTAATCCCAGGATACCTACAATGAGATGGAAAGCAGAGATAGGAGAATTCCCTGAAGCTTGCAGGCCTGCTAGACTGGCATCATGCAAGCATAAGACTGTTGTAAACAAGGTGAACAGGGAGAACTGACATTTGAGGTTGTCTTCTGACCTCTACATATGTACCATGACAGACATGCACCCACACTCACACACACACATACGTTTTTATAGAGTCTGAGGAAATGCATACTCTGCTTACAATTTCTGAAAACATAGGCACAAATAAATCTTGACTAAGAAACATCCTTGGATGCTTAGATGGCTGCATTCTCAGATGACATCACATATCAGCAAGCATCAGAAACATTAAGGAGTCAATGGCCTCTTCTGGTGAGATTCCAGAAACCAATTAGACCATAATAACATAAGAGAATGCAGACAACTTAAAGCGGCTATTTTATGAAAACCTAGTGGGGTTTGAAAAGAAAGGAAATGTTTTATTACTCTACTGGAAACATAATGAAGTAATGGAAGCATTTTTTTTTTTTTTTTTAGAAAATCAAGCAGAAATTCTTGAGCTGAAAATGATACTCATAAAAATAATGCAATAGAAGGTATCAATAGCATTATAGATCACACAAAAGAAAGAAGATGCATTAAATAATGAATAGTTTATGAAATTTTTGGATTTGTGCAACAATACTAAAAAATTCAGACATTAAGATGTTAGAGGTTAGGAAGGACATGAGATATTGCTAAAGACTCCACATACTTTGGCTGCAAGGTCACTGAGACTTCAAGCTGGAGCTGCGCTGAAAACCTCCCTATAGATCAGCTGATAGAAATCTGGAAAAAGCTACACTGCATGCAGCCCTGTAGGAGAGAGAGAAATCATCAGTGGAGATAAACAACAATGGACACTTAAAGCCTTAAGTTTGGCCAGGTATGCTAAATGACCTAATGTGTGCAACAGTGGCATGTCCATTATGGTGTAAACCAGCCACTCTCTAATTGGAATGGAGGCCTGCTCCATGGGAGGGAATACAAACCTGGTACTGAAAACCTAATCAAATGTCTATGGTGGGGTAGGTGATGAGCCCTAGGAGGGCAACACCTGCTCTTGTCTGGCTAAATGCATATATTATGCTCATTGAACTGCCTTGTAAGTGCTGTTCTTACCATTCATATCTATATGTTAATGTCACTCTCACTTTTGGTTAGAGAAGCTTTTCTTTTCAGATGATGGTGACTATTGACTGAGATGACTCATAAGTCACCATGGTGCTGAGAAGAGAGAGAAGTGCTCAACAATAAAACATTTCCATCACACCATCCAAGGCTTGAACTTTTTGTTTCATTTTAACACCTTGTTCTCCTTCAAAAGTAAGAAAGGTTACTTGCCTTTTTTGTTTTCTTTGTACTCCCCTTGTTTATCATAGAAAACAAGCATTCTTTGTCAGGAGCTTACTTTTTGATGATATTTATTTATTTATGTGTGTGTTTGTGTGTGTGTGTGCACATGTGTGTACGTGTGTATGCACGCTCATATGGGTGTTGGCCCACATTGTCTACACGTATGTATGGAGGCCAGAGGTCAATGCCAGGATGTCAGAAGTCTTCCTCAGTCATTCTCTACCTTGTTCTGTGAGACATGTCTGGTTGAACATAGAGCTCGCCAGTTTTGCTACATTAGCTAGTCAATGAGCCTTAGGACTTGGCTGTTGCTGCCTGCTTCCCCAGAACTGGGAATATAGGCATTTGCACCATACTACCATTGTACTTGAGTGCAGAGGATCTGAGCTCAAGCCCTCACATTTGGGTGCCAAGTACTGTACCCACTGAATCATCTCCCTAGCCACCTCATGGCTTTTTAATTAATGTATATTTGATGTATAAAAGAATGAGTTTAATTTTGGAGTATATATATATATATACATATATATATATATGTGTGTGTGTGTGTGTGTGTGTGTGTGTGTGTGTGTGTGTGTATTCATATTTCTCCTCACCATCAGCATTTTCTTTCCTCTCCCAGCTCATTTTCAATTCTGGTTTCTAAGCTATTCCAGAGCCATATGACCAGCCGCCTACAGGAAAATGATTTGGGTGAGCATTTTTGGGAATTCCCAACTCATCCTTCTTTTTATTGTTGTCACTGCTGTTGTTTTTCCAGATATGGATACTGTAGCTGTTTTTACCATATTCTTTCAGGAGAAATAAAGAGCTAACTTCAGTGGCAGAAGGAATAATAAAAACTGTTGGTGTCTCATGTCTAATAATTTATTTTATTCAGATCCTTGGGATTCAGCTTTAATTCTGAAACTCTTCTTATTTGTTATCAAGTGAAAACATACTTCATGGGCTCAGGAGATTGCTCAATGTGTAGATTGCTTGACACACACACCAGTGAGAGGACCTGAATTGATATGCAAAAGCTGGGTCTGATGGTACATCACTGATTTCAGTGCTGGTGAGCTGGCCATAGCAGGATCCCTGAGGTTTGTTGGCTGGCTAATTTAGCCAAATTATTGATGTCATGACCAACAATAAACCCTATCTCAAAAAATTATATGTAAGAAATTTGTTAAGGACACCTAACATCATCAACTGGTCTCTACATACACACATATGCCCATGCACACTCATACAAATACATAGAAGCATATACTAGCTAACCCAGCATGCACACAACAGATAGAACATACTTTATACTCTCTGTCCATATAACTTGACATCTACTCAGTTTGTAATTCTTTGAAATCTTGTTTCCATTTTACCATTTTACTAGAGCTGAAGTCTAAAAATTTAGTGTTCCTCATATTTCCCATACTGGCACAAATCCAACAGTTTTGCAGCTTCCAGTACATATAATGATTCCAACTTCTTGGTGAATTTTGCTCCTATCATGAAACCACCATTTTTTTAAAATTTTTCATCAGAAATCCTGGTTAAGTAGAATGCATGATTCATGAATACATCTCTTCAGTTCAGTAGGCCTAGATGGATGAAAGATATACTTTAAAAAATGTATTTATTTAAGAGAAAGAGTGAGTATGGGCATATTATAGCCTCCTGCCATTGCAAACAAACTCAAGGCACATGTGCCACTTTGTACATCTGGCTTTATGTGAGTACTGGGGTATTGAACCCTGAGCCATCAACTTTTCAAGCAAGTGTCTTTAATTGCTAACCCATATCTCCAGCCCCCGGAAGGAATGTATCATAAAGAGACTCTTCTGTCCTTCTGTTTGACTATCAGGCCACTGAAATAATAAATTTTGAGAATGGAATTTGCCCCAGGAATCTCACACTTTAAGAAAAAAAAAAAAAAAGGACAATGCCTGACTCTAATAAGAGAACTTGTCTTCATAGAGTGAAATTTTACCTATTTCTGGCAAACTTTCAGAACACTTTATAAAAGAGAATGGTACCCAGAGAATGATAGGTAGATCCATACCTTGACCAAGACGTACCTGTCCAAAGTTCTGGCCCTTTTATTAAAACTTAGACCTCTCTAAATAAATGAGTGAATGAATACATACATACACACATGGGCTGGAGAGATGATTTAGCACTTAAGGCACTTGCTTGCAAATCCTGAGAGGACTCAAGTTTGATTCCTCAGAACCCATGTTAGCCAGATGTACATAGTAGCACATGTGTCTGGAGTTTGTTTGCTATGGTTAGAGGCCTTGGCACATCCATCCATTTTGTCCATCCCTATCTCATAAATAAATAAATAACTTAAACCTTTTGTCAGGACCTTGAGAAGATGGACTTGGGCAGGGAGTCATTAGATCTCTTGTCTATTCCCTATGTGGCCACAGTGAATCTCAACCCCCCTTACACACACACACACACACACACACACACACACACACACACACACACTTGTCCTGAGTAGTTAGGTTTTTATGATTGGTTTATTGAGGACAAGGATCTAAGACTGATATGTTGGGTCTTCCAGAGCACAGGCTCTGACTCCAATGGGCTTGTTAGAGCTCAGGAACTGGCCCTGAGAAATCAGCAACAACCAAAGGTGCTTCCTCCATTAACATGTGTCAGCAATAAGGCTGTCTTCCTGTGACATAGGTCAATATTCTGGCTAAGATCAGGAACGCTTTTTCTCTGAACTTTGATCTATCTTCAAAAGGATTCAAGACCTGAAGCAATATAAGCTTCAAGTTAAATTGAAGATTTCCTTCATAATGCAGCATTAGCTAACAGCCTGAAGAGTTCAAATTTGTCAATGAAAATCTTTAAAATATTTATTTCTAGAACTTTGTATCTTATTCTATGTTATTTCAAAAGTCTTACTTTGTCTTTTAGACACTTGATCATGTACCTATTTCCTTTAGTGGTTGAGAAATTATGTGAAGCAAATTTGGTATGTTACCTAAAGCTTGGTGTGCATTTTCCATTATTTATGATCACTATGCACTGTTCGCATTGTTCACTGGATTAAGTTGCTTCTACTTAGCACATTTCATATTATTAGTAATTGTTTTACAGTATGGTGAGATAGCTCAGTGTTTAAAGGTGATTGTTTGCAAAGCCTACCTGCCAGGGTTCAATTCTCCAGCCATTCACTTAAAGCCAGACAGACAGCTATTCAATTATAGTGGTAAGAAACCCTGGCACACCCATACACACCCTGGCATGTCCAAATAAACATTTTTTAGTTAAAATAAGAATTGTTTTAAAAAGAATATGTTCTTACTTTCCTTTCTCACTCATCTTTTCTCTTGTAAAATGACTTTATAGAAGGAAAGCAATAATGTTACTATATTATTTTGAAAAGTAAAGGAGAATGAACCCCTCTTCGTTAAAAGCCTAATAGAAACATTAACAAGAATATAAATTATACTATGCATGCTTACCTGTCATGGCATAAGCAAAACATTCTCATCACCATACCTGCAAATCAAAGTATAAAAAAATAATGAACAGTTAGTGTATTTGTCAATACAAGATTGACAACTATTTAAAATCATTCAAAATAAATCAAAGTAACATCACTAGAAAAAGAAACAAGGAGAAAAGAAGTGTTATCATTTTGCACCTTTGATCCTTTGCTGAAGCCCTGGTGGAGAGAGATTATAGAAACACACTTCTGCCCACTCAGACTCAGATGTCATTATGAAACACAGCCCTCACTTCAAAGGTTATAAATTATAATTCTCAACTAATTATGATTGACCAAGGCTCAGGAACACAGATGTCATGTTCCATCTTGAACATGGAAGTAATTACATGAACTTTCTGTAGACATGAAAGAAGAGCAAGTCATAAATCAAGGCATTTGTCAAATAAATTGAGGAAACTTCAGGGAGGTGGTTTACAATAATGGAGATGTGCACTTCAGGTTTTTGTATTTTTAGTGCTATAGCATTCTTAACTTTTGGGCTAGTGTAAATAAAGGAATAAGTGTTATTAGAATTAGAAAGACAAATAAATTTACTTATCATGGCACAGAACATAAATATTCTAGAAGTCTAGATAAATACTAAACCTATTCTTTGAATTAAGCAAGATCCCAAAATTGAAGCTGATATGGGAAACTAATATGGGAAAATCAATTATTTTTATATACTGACAATAAAAAATTCAAAAATAATATTTAATTATTTTCTTTATATTAGAGTCTGAAAATATTTTAGTAATAAATGCAACAAAGTAATAATCTATCTTAAACACTAAATCTTTCAAAAAATTATAAATACCCCAAGAATGGAAGAATGTAAAGATATTGGAAGATGCAATACGGCTAAAATGTCAATTCTTCAACAGTCAATGTATAAACTAAATGCAATCCACAAAAATATTTTAATGTAAATGACAAAATCTTGCATTTTGATAAAATATAAATGATTGAATATCAAAATTGGGTTTGAAAAAAAATAGCAACATTGGAAAAGTATACTCCCTCATTTCAAGAATCAGAGGGCTTAGATATGGACACCTTTTTATAGAGTCATTTGATTTTTTTGTTTTGTTTTGTTTTTTGTTTTTTCAAGGTAGGGTTCCACTCTAGCCCAAGCTGGCCTGGAATTCACTACGGAGTCTCAGGGTGGTCTCGAACTCACTGCAATCTTCCTACCTCTACCTCCCAAGTGCTGGGATTAAAGGCATGCACCACCACGCCTGGCTGAGTCGTTTGATTTTTGAAAATGTTTCAAATAATCCAACAAGGAAAGAGATGTCAACAAATGGTGCAAAGAAAACTATCCACTCATATATAGAATATGAACCTAAAGTGATAAACCTATAACTTACATCATACATACTCTTAATTCAAATTTTACAGTAATTATTAACCTGATTTCTTTCTTTCCTGGAAAGGTACACTCTCCAGGAATGATTTTCAGAGTATTAGGCATATACTTTTCCTAGACAACTAAGATTTCTGAGAGTATTGCCCTTTTTCTACCTAAAAACCTGCTAAAACTGGTCGGTCTCTCCTAAAAAAAAGTCCCCTTTCCTGCACCCCACCCTCTCAAAAAAAATGTCCAACCAGAGTCACTTGATAAGAATTCTCATCCCTGGAGATTCTCTCCTTTACCACAGGAGCCCTTACTTCTAGCAAGGTCTAATAAACTATTTCCAAATTCTGTACTTCACCCTCTTGTTGTCTGTGAAATACATTCATCATATTACTAAGACAAGAACCTGGCAAGGCCATTGACTCGAATGATGCCCTTTGAGATCCTCTTAAGCGTGTGGGACTTCAATTCCTTCCTGAATTCCTGTCCACTGAAGAGCTGAGATAAGAACACCCCGATATTCACATACCAATCCGGGCTGCTATACAATGACCAAAATTCCTGAGAAAAGCAACTGAAGATGTTCATTTTGCTTGACAGATTCTGCGATTTCAGCCTAGCGTGCTTTTCTCCACTAGTTCTGGGCCGGTGGTGAGGCAGAAGAGCTCGGCAGCAGACATGTATGGGAGATGTGCTCATCACATGGGAGACGGGAGAGAAGAGAAAGAGGACAGGATGGGGGGGGGGGGGGGGCGGGAGTTACATTAAAAAGCAGTTTCCAGTGACTTGCTTCTCCAGATAAGTCCCACCTCCTTACTTGCAGATGCTTTCGAATTAGTGCCACCAACTGGGTACCAAAGAATCCAACACATGAGCCCTTCCTGTCAAAACTGTAACAATCGAGGCAAATGTTAACACCAAAGAATAATGCGAAATGAATAATAGGACTCAAGGGTTCTTTTCAAAGAGGAGCATAATACAGAGTATTAGGCTTCCAGGAAGAACTGTCTCATTGAAGGAGAACAATCCAGGGACAAGGCTCAAGGGGAACACCAGAACACTTGCCTGATCCCTTCTCTCCCATGATGGCTGCAGGCAACACTCCCAGCAGTGATTCCGGCCTTCAGTCCACTGGGTGGTCTGTTCCCCACGCAGAAAGCCCCTTGGGTCTCCGTTATACACCTGAGACTCGTGGCAAGGTTCATCCCAATTGGATGTCTGACCCTATAAATTGGTTTGCCAGGTGTTTGATCCCTCTCTTGCTATATTCTCCTGGCACGGGGCTGTCCCGATGCCAGCTTTGGTAAGCGCTTTCCCTTTCCCAGGCTCGTTGGAAAAGGGGAAGGAGATTTCTTCTTACTTAGGCACTTTCCTGCCTTGGTTTGGGGTTATTTCTCATTCTCACTTGCTTACATGTGTGATGGTTCTTTAAGCCCCAAGTTCTTAAAATGGTTTCGTTTTTATTTATTTATTTGAGAGTGACAGAGAGAGAGAGAATGGGAGCGCCAGGGCCTCCAGCCACTGCAACTGAACTCCAGAGGCCTGCGCCCCCTTGTGCATCTGGCTAACTTGGGTCCTGGGGAACCGAGCCTAGAACCGGGGTCCTCAGACTTCACAGGCAAGCGCTTAACCGCTAAGCCGTCTCTCCAGCTCCAAGCCCCGAGTTCTTAAGCGGCCTGTTTCTTAGTCTTTCCTGAGCCCTACGTGAATGTAAAGGGAAAGGTCTTGGGCACCCACGCTCCACTTTTCACGCGGTGTAGGAGTTACTCCTGAAGTTTCTCGCTTGAGCTTTTATGGCTTGCCTCCCGTGTGCGTGTGTGTGTGTGTGGGGGGGGGGGGGTGAGCATCTGAGGTTTTTCTAGGGAGATTTGTCTGACAAGGAGATCTTTTCTATCTCCCCTCCCTCTTTCCAGACTGAAAAGGAACTCCTCTGGCCTGAGTCTTTCAACTTCACAATTAATAATTAACCTTTGTTTTCTCAATTCTTTCATACAATAGATTAAAAAAAAAAGTAAAAGTTGGTGTTCATGAGTTGGGGACCCTCAAGTTCTCAAATACTGCATAACCATGAAAACTGTCCAGCCTAGTAATTGATATACTCAAACTTATTCTGCGACCACATTCTAATGAAGAAGGTCTGGAGCTACCTAACGTGACATGGGGCCTTGCGCCCTGTATTTTACACCTCCTTAGAATTACATTATTCCCTTTGTTCCAAAGTTTCTGTCCTGCACTTGTTAGGACACATTGCCTGTCCTTTCCCTTTGTCTTGGGTGTACCCTGCGCATAACGTGTGCTGTTCCTTATTTAGGAAAACATCTTCTATTGGCTTATTCTCAATATTCTTAATTCACTTTGGAATCACATGCATAAAGGAAAAAAAAATAGAAAACTATTTTGTTGGAGTAAAATACTCTCATTTCAGAAATATTGCAATTGCCTTTCATTCTAAACTTACCTCCATTTAGAGCTTATTTACTTTTAAAAAAAAGTGTCATTTATTGTAATTTTCTTAAGATATTTCTTTTACCATGGCTCAAAATTCATGCTGTAAGTACTGAAAATTATATAGATTCCCATATAGAAACTCCAGTCAATTTTAAAATGGCCTGCCATTTTTTATCCTAGGGTGTTTCTTTTACTCTATTCTTTGCTGTCTTAACTCCTCATACAGGTAGCATTTTTGTGTTCCATCATTCATAGTCCTGTGGCTCAGGTCCAAAACTTATTTACATTAACTCTCCTGTCTATTTTATATGCCACAAAATTCATTCTCCCAAAGAATGTAGTCTATAAGGTAAGAAAAAATATAACAAGACAACGGAGAACCCTGGTAAATGCTACTTCAACCAGATGTTCCAAGTAAATAAATGCTTCTAGTCACAACCATGTTGATAGTATGTACCCTTGGTGAGATATTGTATAAATTCTGCATTATCCCTGAAGGCTTCTTCTCAAAGCACTTCTCCCAGGTGTAATCAGAAGTAAGCAAACAATTTTTAAGGGAGGGGCATTCTGAAATGCACCTCTTCAGTACTGCCATAATCTTCAAAACAAACAAAAACAAAACATGAGGAGCTCTCCCATCCAAAAGGAGCCAAAGGGAATGTGATAATGCAATATGATATTCTGGATACCATGTTAGAACAGAAAAATGAGCATTATGCAAAACTATGAAAACTTAGGAAATCTATGTGCTTTAATTATTATATATCATTATTTACTTCATGAATTTTAACAGATATTGAAATATATGATTTTAATAATAGAATAAGTTATTAGTAAGGTAAACACCAAAATTTTCTCACTACCTACTCAATTTCTCTGTGAATATAACACAGTAAATAATACAATCTGTTAATAACAGAGACAGAGATTCACACTCGCATGTGCAGAGAACAAGGTATACATTTGTCGTCCATGGAAAAGAGGATGCTAAATTTTTAGTTTGCTCTTCCCAAATGACTTAAAAATATACTCTAAGGGCAGATGTGATATTAAACAATAACCAAAATAAAAATATAAGATCAAATATCAAAGCCTGTTCTTTTTCACCTTTCCTTCATCATCCAGACCCCATCTCTTCATTCACTATCATTTCATATTCTGTCACTATATCATCACTGTCCAGTGTGTGAAATTCCTATTGTCATTAATCCCATACCCCACAGAGGATATTCTGAATATGTGAGGGTGTCATCTACAACTGGGACAGACAAAGAACTGTTAAATATTATATTAACCTAAATAACACGTTCTGGGCTTAGTTGTGTTTTGGATTTCCTCTGTTATTCCCTGAAGACTTTCTACTTCTCTGAACATTTGACACTGTTATATTAATGTATGACTAGAAATAAACCAACATTGTTGACACTGAGAGTGTTTAAAAATATCTTTTCACCTGTATGTGTATGATGTGTGTGTGTTTATGTATGTAAGTGCAGGCATGCATGTGAAGGTCAGAATTCATGAGTGGATGCTGGTCTTTGCCTCCCACCTTGTTTGAGGTGGGGAGGTCTCTTATTGCTGCTGTGCAGTTAAACCAAACTGACCCACAGGCTTTTTGGGATTCTCCTCGCTCCACTTCCTATCTGTACATATACTGGGACAGCAGACACTCACACGAGTACTGTTCCGGGCTTTATGTGGGATTAGGATATCTGAAATCAGGTTGCCAAATCTATATGGCAAGGACTGTCCATTAATCTATCTGACCAAGCCCTTGATAACTTTATTTATTTATTTACTTGAATGGAGAAAAAGAGATTGTGTGCGTAAGGGTGTGCCAGGAATGCTTGTCAGTGCAAATGAACTCCGGACTCATGAGCCACTTTGTGCATCTGGTTTTATGTGAGTACTAGGGTATCAAGCCAAGGCCAAACTGAGACCAGAAGGCTTTGCAAGCAAGCACATTTAACCACTAACCCACCTCCTCAGCCTACCTTATTTTTTAATAAATAATATCATTGCATTTTCTTTCTTTTATATGTTATTTAGGATGAATATTTTTCTATTCACAACTCAAGATCATATAAGTTGGAGACTCTAAAGGTAACTCTTAGGACCCATTCTTGAATTTATCTATGAGTCTTAATTTGATAAGGTGTTTCCTGAGATTCCTTCTCAACTTACTTGCCCTTAATTTGACTTATAGCTGTTACTTTTTCTCCCTTAGTAATTCAATTAACCAGCTTTATTGAGCAACATTCTTTGTACCAGTCAGTACTTTTTGAATTGGTAGATCAGGGGAGGGATAAAAATTTCCTATCTAAAAGGGGTACTCTACATTATAAAGAAGATCTCAACATGGAAGCAGACCTAATATGAACCCAACATGGCTCAGGGAAACTTGTGGAAGAGGGGGCAGAAAGAATGTCAGAGCCACACATTGGGTCATGACATACAGAGACATTTGCTTCTACCCAAAACTAAAGACTAACCCCACAATACACGTCCCATATACCCCAACAAGGAGGGTCCCTGTGGAGGGGGAGGAAAGGGAGGAGGCTAACAATGGTGCCAACTTGACTGTATTCACTGGCTACAAAAAAATAAAAAATAAAAAAGAATTAGAAGTAAAATAGCTTATGAACACCGTGTTTTTCAGATAACAGAATCGAGAACTGAGAACTGAAATCTAAACCGTCCTGATTCATGTTAACTCTCCAGGAAGCCATTGGCCCATGACCAACTCTTTGTTTAACTTGTCAGCCTATCAGAGAGCCACAAAACACTCAAAGTAACCACTCCAGTGGGCCCAGGGTGGATACCTAATCTGTACCCTGAAAACTATCAAAAGTATCGTCAGCCTATCAGAAGCCCTCATATGCAGTCAAAGTAATGAGTCCAACCCACACTGACACACCTGATTTACATCCACAAGGATATAACTCCCATTCTGTCTAAGTCACAATGGCTACCTGCACTCAGCAACCCTCCCAGCTTGAGAGCTTTTTGGCTTTGCTTTTGCTTTCTTTTCTAATAAACCCTCCTTTAATTTTGCCTTCTACAGTGTCTCCACCAGTCATTCTTTGAAAAGCCACTCATTTGGGGAATTTAAGCAACTATTGAGTGTCCTAAGCTTAGCTCATACAAGCCTAGACAAGCTGCAGCACTCTCAAAACGTACACCCCCCATCCTTCCCTTCCTCCAGTAATATCCATCCATTTGTTACATCTGATATTTTCTTGCATTACGCCTTTCAATTTTTTTTTGTAAATTTTTGTTGTTCATTTAAGTGTCTCTTGGTGTTATCTGTTACTTTTTCTTTTTCTTTTCAGTACCAAAACAAACATCATTACTATAATAAGACCAAAATGTTGTTATGCAAAGGTAAGTGCAGACTGTTAGTGGCCTGCAGGAAACCACCTTCTCTCCGAGCCTTTTCTTTATTGTGAACTTCCCCACCTTAGAAATCAGTGGACTCAGAGTACTGGCTTTCCCGCTAGGGGCTGTGACCTTTACAGCAATCAGTTTTGGTCTAGGTTTTCCATAGGGGCTATGAGTTCCCATCTAAGGAATGGGTCACCCATCCACTCAGAGAGCAAGCACTTGGTTACCCCCATTACAGTCATGCCCATCTTGTGCTTTTGGATACTTCTAGCCTGGCTGGTCACTTGCGAAGCACATAGGGTAGATCCATATTTGGGTATGCCTTTCCATGACTTTTTTCCGTCCCCAAAAGCTGCTTAGTCCTTTCTAGCATTACCAGAGCTAGCCAGGAGGAAAGAAGATTCCGTATTCATTCAAGCTTGATTTCTAGAGTATTCTCCAACTGCTGCTTTGGAGTCTTCAACAATAGGGTCTCATCATGCAGTTCTGGTGGGTAACCAAGACCCATGACAACGGCCTAAATTGTTTTGAAGGCCTTCAGGGCCTCTGTGGCCAAAAGCAGAAGCCAAAGCATTGGAAGGCATTTCGTTCCCAGCGCGGGGGCTTCCTGTAACAGCTTATGGCTTCTGTGAGCAGCATTATCCACCTCTCTAAGAAGCTTTTGGCTGTTCTTAATTATATATATTTAATTAATGAATTTATTTACTTGAGAGCGACAGAGAAAAAGAGGGGGAGAGAGAGAGAGAGAGAAAGAGAGAGAGAGAGAAAGCACGCCAGGGCCTCCAGCCACTGCACACAAACTCCAGATGCATGCGCCCCCTTGTGCATCTGGGTAATGTGGGTCCTGGGGAATTGAGCCTCGAACTGGGGTCCTTAGGCTTCACAAGCAAGCACTTAACTGTTAAGCCATCTCTCCAGCCATTAGTTGTATATTTTAAGTAGTTAACAATCAAGTTTGTTTCCCTATGGCTTTTCAATCACATCCTTAGTTTTAGTTAACCGTCCACCAATTCTCCTTCTCCTCCATCCCCCTACCATGATCACACTTTAGCCTTTCCAGTCCAAATATTCATTCCCTCTGTTTGTATATATATTGTGCCCTCTTCTTCTTTTTTTTTTTGGTTTTGTTTTGTTTTTGATTTTGAGGTAGGGTTTCACTCCTGTAGTCCAGGCTGACCTGGAATTCACTATGTAGTCTCAGGGTAGCGTCAAACTCACAGTGATCCTGCTACGTTTGCCTCCTCAGCGCTGGGATTAAAGGCATAAACCACCATGCTCAGCAATTGTGCACTCTTTTTAAGCCCCTATACAGCCCATAGCTCCTTTCTAGCCTTTTGGCTTCTGCTAACTCTTACTCTACCTTACATGTAAATCTAAATATTTGAATCTAGGACCTGCATGTGGGAAGAGCAAATAGCATTTGTCTTTCTGATTCTGAGGTACCTCACTTAATATAAAATTTTCAGGATCCGTCCTTTTTCCTTAAAAAAAAAAATGTTATGATTTCAATTTGTGAATATGTGCCACATTTTTGTTATCCATTCTTCAGTTGATGGGCTTCTGGTCTGGTTCCATTTCCTAGCTTTTGTGCAAAGGGCAGTAGTTAGCATGAAGATCTCTACAGCAAGGTGAAGAGTCATAGGGCATATGCCCAAGAGTTGTATTTATGTTCTTCTTCTGCTACTTTCACCTTTATAGACAACAAAGACTGCCAGGCATCTCAAAATAATGCTAAGCATAAGTGGTGATTGAATGCTAAATGAGACATCTTCATCCCACCCTTCAATGGCTCATGAACTATTTCAAAAAAGGGGAGAAAAAGAATGTAAGAGCTTTATCATGGATGAAGTAGTTTGGAACACTCTCTACTGCCTTGGTGTCCATTACGTCATGACCTCATGGTCACTGTCATGATCCCCACAATATTGAGCTCATCAACATCACAACATGGAGGATGGAAGTATACAAAAAAAAAAAAAAAAAAAGCCATCAAGTAGAAAAGAGATTATTGGAAAATAGTTAAGTGGAAGAGAAGAGGGGAGGGGATATAATTAAATTGCATTGTATACAAGTATTAAAATTGTCAATTAAAACAAAATTAGATAAACATGGAAAGGTGTCAGTCTTTCCTTGGAAATTTACCTTCTTAGATTTTTGGGGGCAGAGGGGGTGTCAAGATAGGGTCTACTGTATCCCAGGCCAGCATCGAACTCACAGCAAACATTCTACCTCTTCCTCAATAGTGCTGGGATTAGAGGCATGTACCAAGATGCCCAACATCTTTAGCTTATTTACTTAAGATCCTAATCTCAATTTATTAGCAGGAAGAATCACATATTACTTTCTGTTAAGTTGACCCATGTCACACTTGTCCGTGTGACACTTTTCAATATTATGGGAAACTAATAAACCTCAGTGTGATTGCAAAATAGGAGAATACTTCACCTGCCTGTCAGAGGGGAATTTTACAATTTGCAGGAGACAGTGCAGGTCAGCAGGAGCCCAAGTGAAAGGCACATAACAGGGCAGGGTGAAGAAATACCTCCTGAGCTGTTCCTTCCCATCTGCTTCAGTCCTGGCATATGCTGAAGCTAAGTCCTTTATTCACTAGTCCCAGACCAGGAGTTTTCATCTTCCCATGAAAACATGCCAATGTCCACAGGCTTATGAGATATGTCCACATGAAAATCTGTGGTTTCCCTGTGTTTCTCAAAGAGCTGCACATTTGTGTTTTCCTCTTCATTTTGTTACTGATGTTTGTGTAAGAATTTTAAAAAGACTATAATCATCAGGACTGGAGAGATGGTTTATTGGTTAAGGCACTTGCATGCAAAGCCTAAGGACCCAAGTTCATTTCCCCAGTCCCCACATAAACCAGATGCACATGGTGGGACATGAATCTGGAGTTTGTTAGCAGTGGCTAGAAACCTGGATGTGCCCAATCTCTCCCCCTCCCTCTCTCTCAAATAAATAAATAAAAATAAAAATATTATTAAAAAGTAGAATCATCAGCACAAGGGCCAAATAAATATTTTATTAAAATTCCACATGTGCTATTTACACACTGAGTATGTTCATAACTAATAAAGAAAAAAACTGATATAAAAAATTCCTGATAACTCGGGGAAGGGAGGGTATTACCATGGGATTTTTTTTATAATCATGGAAGATGTTAATAAAAATTGATAAAAAAAATCCCAATAACTCATAAGTCTTACATCTAATCCAACCAACAGCCTTCGATGGATAAATTTTGTTTTATCTCAGGGTGCCCTTCACAGGAAATTTTTACCTGATCCTGGGTATATAGGCTATACAATAGTATTTAAATCAAATATTTACTGATAATAAATCATGAAGAACTATATTTCAAAACTATTTGTCACACAAATTATTTCTCCATTTGTACAAGACCAAATAGTCTTACATTAATGAGATAGATATGCCCATTTGTTTTGACATGAAAAATTAAATATTGGCTGAATATTAAATTCTGCAGGACATAGATATTTTCAATGTTCTTCAAAGTTGATAAATATTCTTAGCTTACATTCAAGGCTAAGGATACTATTTTGCATAAAACATAATATAAAGTGGGAGAAATATGTTTAGGTCTAGTTTAGAAGTTGTTGGAAATTCTGACCTAATACAAAGCAAAAGTTCATAGAATGATTTTTTAATAAAAGTTAAATAAAACCTAAAATAGCAATTTAAAAAAGTTAAACATTCTAACACAATCCAATCCAGTGATATATTTGCTTGTACTTGTTAAGGAAAATATCAAGGCATTGTTTTCTGCTATTTAATAATGGTGATTGTTTAAAAATGGACAACTTTGCATAGCAAATATATGCAATAGTTTAAATCTGAGCCATGTTTCAGGCAGCATTCATTTCCCTTCTATTGTGGGATGGCATATACCATGCAAAATGTCCATGCTGCACATTCAGGACCAAGGCTGCAACTCAGATAAGCACGAGAAGAAGCATCTTTGATTTGTTTCCATATTTGATAATGAATTAACTTCCATTTGTTGCGTGTTTCAAAGCCCATTGACTGTTGCCAAATCTTATAACACCCATTCAACCCACCCACATAACAACTTCATATAGGATCTCAATCCAAATTTTAAGAAGATAGGCCCTTGGTCATAATCTAAAAGTTTGGCATGAGTTCTATTGCATTTATACGGTCTTTGCATCCTTAATGGTTGATTTGGGCAGGAGCTTCAGGAGAATCTCAGTCAGGAGTCTCAGATAATGAATTATATAAGAAACCCAACAGTTACAAATATTCAGGGTTTGTTTATGTTTTGAACCCCAGTCATTTCTTTACCATACTAGACACCTAGTTCATAAATGTATTCTTCACAACTTAGAGATTCTACATATACTTCATATACTTTAAAACATAGCATATTTATATCAGAAATACATCCAAATTACACTGGATACTTTGAAATTTTTCAACTGATATAAAAATACTCATCTTAGAAATAACAAGGAAAAGCATTGTTATTATTCACTGTATGACTTTTAAAAGTAGTAAGTGGAGTCTAAAGTTAAGTATGGTGGTTCATGTATGAATTTGTTCAACGAAAACTCCAAAACTCACGCCATTATTCATTACATTATAAGTATTTAGGTAAAGTAACTAAATTACAAAATAAAACAAAATTTGAATTATGAAAGTTAAGCAAACTTGCAGAAAAAAATGTAAGCTATTCTAGCATAAGTTTATGTCTTTCAATTTGATGCATTTATATCGGATTTTTTTCAATTCTTTGATTTTCAACTCTGCTTAGCAACACTCACCATGTGAATAGGAGCATCACTCAGTCCTACACACTGTCATCTTGTAGGCATGATCAAATCCTACATTATGTTGCAATACCCTCCGCTGTGTCATCTAGTATAAGCCTTATGCCCTAAGCATTTTCCAATCTAAATGTAATATCTAAAAGCTAGAGGTGATTTCTTACAAACACTATCATAGAAACACATTCTCTAATCACTGATACAAAGGGCTTTACAGCATACTTTTAAAGATCGACAGAACAGTAAAACACTTAAGAACTGATCCTCAGACTCAAGTCTCCCAATTAAAAAGACACAAATCTTGTCCCGGTACACATTGACAAAAAGCTGACAGCTTCACCAAAGATCTTCGAAAGAAAAACAAACCATTACATGCTTAGCACCACAAATTAATATTCCCTCCATATCCTAAGCTGTTATTTGTTTTGTTTTAGATTGGATGTTTATGTTATTCCATTTCTTTACCCATGTGTTTGTCTGATAGCATAACACCTTAGTGTTAACACATTTGAAAACTTAAGTGTATCCTCTATTACTAACAAACTATTATATGTCATTACCCAACTTTAGTTTTAGAATGATATGCTGTATCTTCAATAGTCTTTTTTAAAGATGCCAACTTTTTAACCCAAAGCAATCTATCTCAAAATTTAGCTTGATGGTTACCCAATTCTCCAATGTAAACCCCAAAGGAGTCAAAGGTAGTTCTTCATTGCCTGGGTTTAATAAGTCAAACAAGAGCATTAAATAGCTCTGGAATATCCACAAATTATTTTGATTTTGGATCTATGTGAAAGTGCCCATGCATGTGTTTGCAACAATCTTCCTGCTAGTCTTTAGCTGAGCTCTTGTCACATATCACTCAACAAAAAAGTGAGCTTGTCACTTAACAGAAGGAAGAGATGGTGATGCTACTTTCAGGTCACAAGCCTGGAGGTTATATGAGTATGCTACTTTTGTATAACTGAATAACTCTTGTTGTATGTGTGTATGGTGTGTATATGCGTGTACATATGCAAGGGTACATGTGTGTGGAGACCAGTGGTTGGCATCAGTTATGTTCCTTATTCCTTGCCTTACAATGTATTTCTTGAGTCAGGGTCTCTCACTCAAACTAGCTTGTTTGCTCTGGCGACTCCTTGTCTCCATCTCTCGTGCACTGGGATTTCAAACAGCAAACATGTTTTCTTGGCATCTCAGTGCATACCAGCGATCTGAGCTCCAGTCATCATTTTTGTGTAGCAAACTCTTTATCTGCCAAGCCATCTTCTCACACATGTTCTGTGTAATTCTTCTTGCTAGTTATAGATTGACAGCAGAAATTATAACCCTGGGATCATGGAAACACAGAAGCAGCATGTGATTCCTTTTCTTCACATGAGACGTCTTTCTTTCAGCGATTCATCAATAAGTCAAGGAAGCCAGAGTCATGTCCAGTTATGCAGACCTGTTCTAAGCATTGCTAAGTCCAAACCATCAGCAGAAAGCAATCAAACAAAAACATGCTTATTTTCCTCTCAAGATAATTGTGTCATATTTATCTATGGAGTGTTGCCTATTGCTACATTAGTTAGCATAACTCAGTTTGATGACATCTTGCTTTCAAAATTGAAATGGGAAATTACTAATTTCAAACAAATAGTATTTTTTTTTCAAATTTAAGCCCATTTTATACATTATTAGTTTATTATACTTTCTTTAGGTATTGCATTAACATTTTCAAGTGTTTTAATTTGATTCTTTGTGCATTCATTATTTGTGTTCAGTTACTTGATTTGTATTGTTTCTATTTAAAAAATTTTTGATAGGTGTAACAGCATAATAGGCTACTTTATAAATGTTTGAAAGGCTCCAAAATATATTATGTTAGGATGGAGAGATGACTCTGTGGTTAAGGCCCTTGACTGCAATGTCTGAAGACCCAGATTCAGTTCTCCAGTACTCATGTAAATTCAGATACACAAAGTGGCACATGCATTTGTTTTAGTTCGTTTTCAGCAGCTAGAAGCCCTGAAATGCCCATTCTCCCTCTCTCTCTCTCCCTCTCTCTCTCTCTCTCTCTCTCTCCCCTCTCTCCCTCCCATCCTCTCTCTTTATAAACAAGCCAATTAAAAATTTAAAAATAGGGCTGGAGAGATGGCTTAGTGGTTAAGTACTTACCTGTGAACCCTAAGGACCCAGGTTCAAGGCTTGTTTCCCCAGGACCCATGTTAGCCACAGGCACAAGGGGACACACGCGTCTGGAGTTTATTTGCAGTGGCTGGAGGCCACTGGCATGCCCATTCTCTCTCTCTGCCTCTTTCTCTCTCTGTCGCTCTCAAATAAATAAATAAAAATAAACAAAAAATTTTAAAAAATAAATTATTTTGCGAAGACCCTTATATATTTACCCATTATCCATTCACATGTTTTCTACATGATTTATATTTAAAGGCATGAGAAAGCTGTACTGATAATGTCTCTTAGTCTTCGCTTTTATAAGTTTTCCATCTATTTCATAAAAATTTAATGGTATGAATATTAGAAGAATTCCTTGTGGCTGACTAATTTTTTATTGATTTTTGAATTTACTATAGTCATTCATGCTTGAACTATATTATAAATAATGGCTTTTATTAGATCCAAATTTCACCAATTTCAATGACAACTTAATCTCATTGTTATCCTTATTTAATTTCTCCTAAGTATATTTGTGCATGATAAGTGTGGCAGATGTGTTGAATGCCAAATTTACAGATGTTTCTTCCTTGATAAAATAGCCTAGATATCAAATCAGAAAATATTCCTTGGGGATATATTGTAATTGATACAGATATGTTATGTTAATACAATTTTCTGTTGCCAGTGAGCTTCGGAGACTCTTATCCAATTCTCCAAATAATGTGAAAGAGGGAATTGTTGCAGTCAGGTTCACACTGCTGGTAGAAATTATTCAATAAAGAACAGCTGGGGGGGGGTATTTTGGCTTACAGGATAGAGGGTGAAGCTCCATGATGACAGGGAAAATGATGGCATGATCAGTTATTGGACATTACCCCTGGCCAATATCAGGTGGAGAACAGGAACAGGAGAGTGTGCCAAACACTGGCATGGGGAAACTGGCTTTAAGACCCATAAGCCCGTCCCCAACAATACACCACTTCCAGGAGGCATTAATTCCCAAATCCCCATCAGATGCGAACCTAGCATTTAGAACACCTAAGTTTTGGAGGACACCTGAATCAAACCACCACAGGAATGCTTACCACTTGCTATAGTCTTTCTACTCATGTTAGTACAACCAGACTGTTTCATGGCCTTTGTAATGACAATGATAACCTAATTCCAAGAGCTTTATTGACACAATTGTTACCATAAGAAGAAATTCAGGAATTGCAGAGAAACTAAGCAGTTGTCTTCAAATCATTTAATCACTGAATCAAATCTCTTTTGTTGTTATTTCTCTCTTACTGGATCTATGGAAGACGCAGCTTCTTCCACCACTGATGGAGTTTTCCCAAGATTTGTGAGCCTGAAATAAACCTCTTCCTCCCATAATCTGTGTCCTGTCAGATGTTTGTCCCTGGATTGAGGAACTGACTGTAACATATGAGTATATTTTCACACATCATACAGTTGAAATGTCAGGTGAACTTTAAGGGTGCATTCCTTTCTTTACTCATTGCTGGGACCAAATTCCTGACAACTAGGATCTGAAGGAAAGAAGGCTTTGTTTCATACAGTTCCTGTGTATATTGTCCACCATGGTGAGAAAAGTATAGCAGCAGAAGCAGGAAGTTAGACAGTTACTGGTCCATCCATAGTCAAGAAGAGAGAGAAGGATGTGAAGAAAGTTATAAAATCACAAAGCCCACTACCAGTGACCAAGTTCCTCCAGGAAGACTCCTCTTCATGAAAGGTTGCACAACCTTTGTAAATAGTTCAACCAGCTAGAGACCAAATGTTCAAACATATGAACCAGGGACTATATATAATCTCATTCATTCATGTAAACTATTTTTCTACACAGTTCTACTCACTCAAAATGATTAAGACATAAAAGAGTGTCCTCCCACTCCCTCAAAAAGTGAAGCCAACTATATCCAATGAGAAATGACCCTCTTTCCAATACTGTACTGAAATCATTAAGCATATTGCTAAGTTTTAATTCCCATTAAAAACTATATGGTCTTCTGATTTTTTTCACACTTAGCTTGTTTTCCTACTGTGTGTGTGTGTGTGTGTGTGTGTGTGTGTGTGTGTGTGTGTGTGTGTGTATACACTTATTTATCTATTGCAGACATACATAGTATGGATACATCATGTGTTGGTACCATCTTTTCCCTTGGTCATGCTCCCATCCTGCTAAGGGCACTCCTCAGTGAGGGTTCTGGTATTCACCATGGGGCTCTTGGTTGCACATTGTGGGAGCAGCAGTGAGATACTGGTGAGGGAGGGCAATGTGCCAACCTGTGGCTATTACTATCTTCTGCACCCCCCCAAAAAAAATTCCCTGAGCTGTGGTGGGTGAGTTTTGAGTATACTTCAGTGGTGAGCTCTTAGGAGTCTTTGGATTATTGTTTTGGTATGTGTTGAGTATCCTCACCATCTGTCTCCTTCCCCTGGCACTGATTGTTAGACTCACCATGGAAGCAACATTCATTTTCATCTCCCCAGTTCCTCTGTGGTTTCACCTGGGCCTTGACTGAAGTGTGAGGGATGGTTTATCTCCCTAAGTCTCGCTACCTTCTGAGAAAGAAAAACAGATTCTCCGAAGTCAGAAATGTTTGCTGCCTACAGTGAGCTGCTGATTGTGGAGACCTACAAGTCCCTAAAACAAGACAGACTTATTTGAAAACATTTGATTCCCTGTTTGAAGTAAAAGGTAAGGCCCTATTGTTGAAGACACCATGAGCTGCTGACACAGGATACCAAGAGACCTGAGTAGAATCTGGAAGAGAGCCAGTCTACAGACAGCACATCTAGTGATGGAAAATGTTACATGAGCTACTGGGGGAAGTGATCAGTAATGGTGTGAGCAAACAGAGGTTCAAGCTACTCAGAAGCAAGCAGCCTGACAAGATGTACACACCTGTGTAATGATAGCACACAGGTTTGTTGAATAATCAATAGCATTCTGGTTGGATAAGAGATTAACTAAGTGGAATGGAACCCATATCTGGAACTAGGGACCAGCTCAGAATCATAGGATTTCTTTATTAAAAAAAAATGTTTTTATTTATTATTTGAGAGAGAGACAGAAGAGACAGACAATATGCACTTGTCAAACTCACTCCAGAGACATGCACCAGAAATATTCTATTCTGTACTATTTACGTTTGTTTGTGTATTGAGTATATGGGCTTTGGGATATGATGTGTGGTGTGTTTTGTGTGGTGCATGTGCATGTGTGCATATCAGCACACTACGTGCTTGTATGCAAAGGCCAGAATAGAATTTCAGTGGATGCCCTTCTCTCCTGCTCATCCACACAGAGTTTCTTCCTCAAGCTAGAGCTGCCATTTTTTTAAAATATGTTTTGTTCATTTTTATTTATTTATTTGAGAAAGACACAGAGAGAGGCAGACAGACAGACAGAGATAGAGTCAGAGAGAGAAAGAGAGAGAGAAAGAAACAGAGAGACAGAGAGAGAGAGAGAGAGAGAGAGAGAGAGAGAGAGAGTGCACCAGGGCCTCCAGCCACTGCAAACGAAGTTCAGATGCAAGCACCCCTTGTGCATCTGGCTAACGTGGGTCCTGGGGAATCGAGCCTCGAACCGGAGTCCTTAGACTTCACAGGCAAGTGCTTAACCACTAAGCCATCTCTCCAGCCCTAGAGCTGCCATTTTTGATCAAGTCCCAACATTCTCCAGCCTCCATCCCCTGTGGACTAGAGATGTAGATGTGTGCAGCTGTGCCCAGCCACTGACATGAGCTCTGGGAATTGAACTAGAGGATTACAGGTTCCACTCAGGGCCTCATGGTTAAGTGACAAGTGTTCTTAATAGCCTGAGCCATTTACCCAGAACTATCATTTTAATTTTGATAAAAATTTATTAGTTATGCTTATTTATACCTCCAATTTTATATTCTTTATGCAACTGGATTGTAATAATTCAGTAATATAAATATCTAATGCTGTTTTAATTGATTAAATGTGGAAAATATCATCTTTTAGTAAAGAAATTGTATAAGGTTCTTTGCAACTGTTCTGATGGTAGAAATATGCAAAAAAGCTTGATCAGTGGAAACCCCCAAGATGAGATAAGGAAAGAATGAGGAAGGATAAACAGGGAGTGTTCCCTCACTTATTTTTTTTTACTTCTAATTACCTCATATACCCTATTGTAATCTTTGTTTGCCACTGTTACCTTTTTGTAATCTTTTGTAACCTGCTTGCTTAACTAACACTTACATGCTTTTGTATATGTTCCCTTACAAACATAAGCTCAGGGCTGGTGCCTTTATAAAATGATCCTGGCATCAGCCTGTGTAGCAGGCAGCTTCAGATTCGTTGAAATGAACTTCCAGACCAGACACAGTTATGGAGGAAGGGATATTAATCCAAGCCTACAGCTCCAGGGGAAGTACCATAATGGCAGAGGAAGCACGCCTGCCTTCACAGGACCAAGCAGAGAGAGAAGTACAAGCCACAAGCCAAAAGCCACACTACACAGTCTAAGAATTCCAGCTAGGCACACTTTGCATATCTTTACATTGGAATCTTAAAACCACCACCACACCTTAAGATCTGCTCAGTGACACCACCTCCAGCCAGATGGCTGCTTATGCAAACTACAAGCTAAAGAAAATACAGAATATTTTGGTGGTCTTCTATTCAAACTACCACAGCCTGCTAGTGAAGTACCAAGACCCCCAGATGAATTTGGGGTCCTCGGGAGTCACCCAGTAAACCGAGAAAGCCGAGTCAATGCAATGACAGCGGGATTCTTTATTGTCAAGCCCAAGCAGGGACTCAATCCACACAGGCCGACACGGCGGGAGTGGGAGAGAGCCCCTTTCTTTTGGGGGAATGGGTTCATATAGGAATTTGAACAAAGAAGTGGGGGATAGATACATGATAGATTGATTTAAACAGTTCTGATTGGTTTGGTTTTTGGTGGGCAAAGTTGGGGGCAGGAACACTCCAGGCAGATGAGGTGATCTCCATTGTAATGGGCTAAGCAAACAGTGGTACTTTACAACTTTTGAATTGACAGTTTTATCTAAGCAGGTGGGAGGCCAGAGGCCCTCTGCAGTGGAGTGTTCCTGGAATGCCCTTGAAATGGAGATTTCTCAGAAATTTTAGGGGGGAAGGCAGCAATTAAGCAAGAAAAGTTTACAGAAGCAAAAGTTCAGCATATTAGCTGGCTAGTTCTCTATCTAAATCAGGCCTGGGCCTTTCTACTTATAGTAGTTATATTTGGCCTTTCACTAGCATGAGTAAATCTTCCTTTCTCTTCTGGAAGGGCCCCGAGTCTCAGTCTTTCCAGGAATTTCCACATTGCTCCTGAAGGCCCGGATGAGAAGGGACCATCAGGCCCCTTGTTGGGCTGAAGGGGCTGCTGGTCTCAGGTTCTGCAGCCTATTGCGGCCCCTGGCACCCAGAAGAGCACACCTCTGACGTGGTTTCCAGGTGGATCCTTCCAGGCGGCCAAATGGAGGACTGTGGAGTCCTGGACCAGAGAACCTGAGTGGCAGAGTGAAACAAGAATTGCAGTGACCAGCCAGACCAGGTAGGACGGCCCCCAAGGGGGGTAGTCTGTATGAGCCTGGTGGACTGACCCGCCCAGGAGGAGTTCTGAACCTTGACATGATGCCAAGGTGATGACTCTCCTTCCGTGAAGACCAGCTTGTTCTGGCCTCAGTGAACTAGCTCTGTCAGGATTATTTCTGGAACTAAATAGGGAAATTGTTTAAACTCTGAGTAATTGAGCGTAAATATGAGAAAGAAAACGACAATTCCACAGCCATGTGGCCTCAGAATCCGAAAGGGCCCCCACCTGCAGTTTGGCTAAGGTCATTTCAGCTAACAGGGCCGTCACCTCTCATAATAGGAAGTGACTGAGCACCAGATTTATACGCATGGCCCTAAAGTAAGCCCTCTGAAGCCACTGTGAGTTGGCTGGCCTGGTGGGCAACTGAGTGAGGGAGAAACTTTCACTCTACACACTCATTCCTGTGCACACACCACATACCACACCTTAGGCACATACAAAACTCTATGCTGTGTGGTACAGAAACACAGAAAAGCTGTAACCTGTGCTAGATGGCAAACAGCAGCTGGGTAATGGCAGAGAGACCCCCTGCCACAGCCAGACACGTGCTGTGACCCTGCAGCCATGACTTACTGGACAGATCTAAACTAGAGAATACAGCAGAGACAAGACATTAGAAATCTGAGGCAAAGAATCAAGAAAGACTCTAAGAAAATCTCTTAAGAATCAACCTCTGAGAATGCTAAGACTCTTCCTGCTCATTTGGAGAAAACCCAAACATATGTAAGGAAGGAAATATAGATTCAGCTCTTCTAGCTGCCCCCACATCAGGGCAAGGGACTCCAAGCCTCTTACAAGTACAGTCACCTCTAGAACAGAAAGAGACATCTATGCCCTCTTGTCCTCCTTATCCCAGGACCCAAAGCCTGCTAAGGGCCCCAGCACTCCTCAACCGTGTATCCTTCTCTCCTACCATTACCATTACTACCATTGAAACAAGGTCCTAGTTGGGCAGTAAACTTGAAACAGAGGCTCACCAAGAACAAGTTGAGTCCTAAAGTCTGCCAGATAAAGGCTGAAAGCCAGTCACCTAGGGACTGGTAGGTTTGATAAGTGGTTAGAGATACTTGCTAAGGATTGCCTCTACCTCACTGTAATGTACATTATGTTGACTGTGACATGCTGCTTAAATTCATGGTAAACTGGATTCTGAGAAATGGGTTGCCCTCTGCCTCAACTCAGACTGCAAGCATGTTTAAAACCACGTGTCATCCACACTTTGTCCTACAGCATGTTTGCCAATTGTCCCTGGACAGGAAAAGAGAAGATGACAAGAAGCTTATAGTTTTTTTTTTCTCTCCCTCAATTTCTTTCTTGTATAAGATCATTAAAGCCTTGTTAGACTACAATTCTTAGACTTTTATGAGACAGAAAATGAACATAACAAACTCAAGCAGCAACCAGATCTAACTAGGGTTTACAGCAAGCTAAAATTCTATGATTTAACATGTGATCAGGTAATGTTTATTAGAAGATAAATGTAATTCAAATCTGCCATTACTAATGAAACTATTTCTAGTTCTGTTTTATTATCTCCAGGACAGTTATCAAGTTTTATCTGCATTTACAAATGCATGGTTTTAAAATGTGTTTCATAGGAAAGAAAAGTCTCAAATCAACAGGATACAAAGTCTAAAATTCAATTCACAGATATTGTTCTGCTCACTTCCCCCCTGCCCCCCCCACACACACCAATATCTTTATCTGGGAATGATAAGTTTCTTCCTGCAGTATAGACCACCAGTAAACTTTTGGGGTCCTGTAGAATAGACCCACTGGAGGGGTATCCCAGCTGCCACATCCAGAGGCACCTTTCAGTATGAAGAAGTCAGAGCAACCCAACATGGCAGTTAGGGCTAACTCTTCAGAAGGGGGAAAATGATAGGAGACAGAAATTGACTAGGCAGTCAGGGTGACAGAACCCCAAAAGTGTTTTTTTTTTTTAATTCCTTCACTAAAAGCAGGAAATGTCACTGAGCTTGCATAAACTTAGATGTTGCACCCTCCAGGAAAGATCTCCACATTAAGCTTGCATGCTTCCAAGAGGACAGGCACTTGATCCTTACCAAAGATTACTGGCATAGCTGGAAAATCTGGTCTTTGTCCATCGTAACTGGACTTCCTCATGTAGCCACTCTCTATTAAACAAAGAAAATATCCCAGATCTGAATCTTGAGCTGGGCTTCTCAAACCTGCTCTTGTCTCTCTGGGTGAGAGCACTGCCCTCTCCCCTGATGAGCCTGCTATGTTCTAGGCTTAAGTCGCCCTTCTCCTTGTCTTCCTAAAGCTTTGGTCTAGCTCCCCATTCTCCTAGGAGTACCCTTAGCTGATGCTGTGTCCACCAGGGCAATGGCAACTGTGCTCCATTAGGTCCAGCATATCCAGTTGTCTAAACAGGTCAAAGATCTTAGTGTAGTCCAACAGAGCATTGTAACTCTATAGAACCAGACAGATTCCCTAACAGCAGTGGTTTAGCAAAATGGCAGAGACGTGAACTTGATTTACAGCACGCGCGCACACACACACACACACACACATATGTATGTGTGTGTGTATATATATATATATATATATATATATATACATATATATGTGTATATACATATATACATACATACATACATACATACATACATACATACATATATATATGTATACATATGTATGTATGTATGTATGTATGTATATAAATCTACGGGGCTGAAGAGATGGCTTAGTGGTTGAGGCACTTGCCTATAAAGCTTATGGACCCAGGTTTGATTTCCCAGTATCTACATAAGCCAAAAGCACAAGATGGCAATGCAGCTGGAGTTTGTTTGCAATGGCTCATGGCCTTGACACTCCATTCTCTCTTTCTCTTAATCTGCCTCTTTCTAATTTTCTGTGTTAAATAAATAAAGTACATTTTAAACAAATTAAAAAGAATCTAAATTACCAAGATACATTTTCTGAAGTAAAAGCAAAATAATATAGTATCTGGACTTCCAAATATGTAGGTAAGCTACAGTAATTAATGTAAAATAGAATTATAAAAGGGTACAAATAGAAAAATGCAACCAAAAGGAACTTTGAACATGGTAGACATAAGTATGTCTGTTTTGTAAGTCTTTCACGGTATATTTTCTGATTACCAAATATTTGACATACTACCCTCCACTGGCAATACATATTCACCTCAAATGTTCTATCTTGTCATTCCTCCAAGCTCAGGTACTATTCTGTCTACATTAGGTTAAAGTGTGGTAAGCTATGCATCATTTGTGGTATAGATTCTGTAGAGCTAAAAGCACAGATTATCTGCTTTCCACAGAATCAAGTGCAGTTGTTGTTAGAAAAATTACAACCGAAATCAGAATAGAGAAAAATAGGGAACACAAAACAATCACTAGTCTATAAGAGTTCCCATACTGTGTTGAGCTGTCATTTTAAAGTGCCCCCCACCCAAACCAAAATTAATAGTTAAAGAATCATTTTAGGACTGAATTGGGTTGCATCACAAAACCCCCAGTTTAGTGTACAGGTGTGAGAATGCTACTGTGGGTGGATTCAGACTGTATTATTTTTGCAAAGTACTAAGGTAACCTGCCAAAGTTTCATGATGCTAAAGGAAAATCCAAAGCTCCAGAGATAGGGATAAAGAAATGAATAACTCATAGCAATAGCTAGAGTAGTTTTTTTTTTTTTCCCACTAATTCTGAAATCCCACATAATGATACAAAGAGTACCAGTGATCCCTGTACTGACAGTGAGTTCATGACAAAAGAACCATGAACCTTGGGAACTCCAGTCTTTTATGATGAATACTGCAGATGTCCAATCATCTTTAATTGTACTGGACAGTAAATGTTCCTGAATATTACTGGAAATATTTTTATTTTAATCTTCTAAAGCTTTCACTCTACAGACGTTTTTGTTAACATAGTCCAAAACCAAGCTGGTGAGTTACTCTGCTAATGAGGTAGCTAGAGACAGATGGAGTCCGTGGAGAACTATTCACTGCCATTTCTAGGCGCTGGAGACTATGTCCTTAAAGAAAAAGACAGAAAGTGAAAACATTTCTTATTCTTCTTGTTGGGAACAAACTCTGTTCCTAACCATCTTATCAGGCAAAAAATATCTTCTGTTCAGGTCTGCTATGTTTTTGACAGAGAGACTCTTCAAATGTTGGTTTGGGGTCTGGGGAGATGGCTTAGTCAGTAAAGAATTTGCACAAATCATGAATACCTAAATTCAGATCTCTAGCACCTATGTGGTGGAGGTGGGGGTCGTATGTGTGTAATCCCAGCATTGAAGAGAACAAAACATAAAGATCACTATGACTCAATGACTAGCTAGTGTAGTGTAATCAGTGAGCCCCTGGTCTAGTGCAAGACCCCGACTGAAGGAATAAAAGTGGACAGAGATTGAGAACTTTGACCTCTACTCTCCACATGTGTGACCTATGGCCTTCACATATGTATGAACATGCATATGAATATGCATGCACACATGTAGAAAACACACCCAAACACCAAAACAAAAACACAAACAGAAAAATTATCTTGTATTGTCTAATGTGTTATTATTTTTGTGCATAGAACTTTCTGGACATATGTGATTCCCTAGATTGATGGCAGATACTTTAAATTCATTAGCTGGGTATGAGAGCTGTATCTTTAACCCCCCCCCAAAAAAAATATATGTTTGTTCACTTACAATTTTATTCAGAGATTATGACCATGGAATTCTGGATTACCATATAATTTATGTTTTCCATTAAGGAGAACTGTGACTGGACATTGTTTCTCAGAACATGTCACAAATTTATCTTCTACTATTTAGGATTGAAAAGCTTCTACCCCTAACCAGATAAGAGCTCCAAAATTCCTGAACCCTCTCTATTGTCTGCAAAGGATGGATGTTTTTAAGCATAACCATTTCAAATGCAGTCATAGAGAAAGCACACACAGAAATACACACACAGCACATGCACACATGCACATTCCAGTATCATTCTGTTTGCCAACCTATATGCCTCAAATCATAAGAATGTATCATAAAGAGGCTTTCTATGATTTAAACCATCCCAACACAATATTAGCAAATACTTTTTTCCCTCCATCACATAGATTTTATGCTTTGAATTCTCATTGACAGTTTTTCTGCTTGCACACAGCCACCTCTTTTAAAATTTTACTTTTATGGCTTTTACAACAGTCCCATGATTTTAGGTGCCAGTTTCATAACAGCTTCTATAACAGTTTCTATGGTGAACCATTCTAAATATCTGAGTTGCTTAAAGGAAAGATATCTTTCTTACACACCTTATATGACAACTGAACATATGCAGAGAAGTTATGCTTACTGTAGTCTGTTAGCAACTTGAGCAGAATAATCATGGGCCACTTTGGGTATCTGTACACTCTAAGCTCTGGAGGAAAAACACCAGCACAGGGAGGCAAGCTGCTTCATCAGTGAAATGCTCTACCCAAAGGGTGGTGTGGCAGACAGCTTCAGGTTCACTGAGATGACCTTCCAGACCAGGCATAGTTATTGAGGAAGGGATTTCTTGAAGCTTACAGATCCAGGGTAAGTTCCATAATGGCAGAAGAAGCTGGACTGCTCTTATGGAACCAGGCAGAGAGAGAGAAGTCCAAAGCCATACCATATAGCACACTTCAGGAACACCAGGTGGAACTAGGCGCTTTGCATATCTCTATTTCAAACACACCACCAGATCCACCCAGTGACACCTCCTCCAGCCAGGGAGCTGCAGATGCAAATTACTAACTAATAAAGCACTGAATATACTGGGGCTATTCAAACTACTACTTTCTATTCAAACTACTACTTTCTATTCAAACTACTACTTTCCACCCTTGGCCACCAATATATTCATAACCATCACACATTGTAAATTGTATTCAGTCCAGTTTCAAAGATCCCCACAGTCTTGACCAGCTTAACAGAGTTCCAAAGTCCAGTCTCCTCAGAGATTTAACATTTTCTCTTAGATGTGAATCCTGTAAAATCAAACAAATTGCATACTTTCAACATATAAAGTCACGGAGTAAATATTTTCAACTGGTATAAGGCATAGTAAGGAGAGACTAGAACAATGCAAACTCAACTACCACCAAACAAAACATCAAATTTTTGCAGTTCAAGTTCAATATAACCAGAGACTGACAGTTTCCAGATATTTCAATTATGACCCTCTAGCTGGACAGAGTAGCCAGGGAACACTTCCTTCCCAGGCCAACAGTGCACTCCATTGTAGTTCTTACACGGTCCTCATATATCCCATCTTTGGGTCTCCATACAAACCACAGTCCATCTTCCAAAGGCTCTTCCAGTCTATTCATGAGGGTCATCATGCCCTGCCTATATACCACATCTCAACAGTGGCTCCTGGAACCTTGTACATTTCATGAAGATTCCACACATTTTTTCATACTTCTGAAATCAACACTAGGTGTGCAGGAAACAGCTATATTCTTAATTCAGGGACAAAATATACCATGACCTTGAAAAGGAGGTTCCTTCTCCAGTCAACTCTTTCTGATGGTGGCATGTGTTAACCATGTCCATAACTTCCATATACCTCATTCAGCCACATGGAAACAGCCAGGATCTTTGGCCCACCTCTCTAAATAATAAATATAATAAACGTTTGGTCAGAAAAATTAATAACAAAAGTTTACCAGCATCCTGTCTTTTGTTCATAGCCTATATTATTTTTCAGTGTCCATGTCAGAACTGGCCAAGTATGAGGATGAAAACAAAAGGATTAGGCACAATTCTTCACTGATTTCCATGCTTCTGCAACAATGGGTCCTGCTTGGGGAATGACAGTGACCTTCAAGGGATATGTAGTGACATGTGAAGATGTTTGTGATTGTCACAAATTGGAGAGGTCTATTTTATTTGCACATTGATAGAAAACCAACTGAGCCCTTGAGAGTCACATGTTGGGAAATGCTGTCTAACTGGGTCATACACCTGGTTATTTTTCACCCCATTACCCTGACATCCCTCCACCTATTCTTACTAAATCTATTATTCCCAAATTCCCCTCCTGCTTTCATGACTTTTGGGGGACACTGAGTTAAATCAGGGTTGCTTGCATCAGCATGAGGGTAAGGGCATTGGGCTATTTACTTGAACATGGGTAACTTGGCAATGCCTATATCACTGAAGAACAAGATCCCCCCTTCCCCAGCAACCACTAACTGCCAATAGTTTATTCATTCACTCTGCACACTCCCCAGCTCAAAGAATGGGAATATGTGACTCCTGAGTTGACTACTTTTATGCATCCTCTAGTTTCCTTATAACTTGCAATCATCCAGTCAGCTTTTCTGCATGTAAGATCTCCTTTCATTTTGCCCCATTGTGGTTTATATCTTCTAAATGGACTTTCAAATGAATGAATACAAATCAAGTGCCTTGCAAGAGTAAATTCTTGGAAATGGCTCAGTTGGTAAAGGGCATGCAAAGCAAGCATGAGTACCTCATGCATGGATCCCCAGAACCCGTGTGAAAGCCAGATACATCAGTGAGTGTCTGTAGTCCCAGCCTCCTATGGTCAGCTTCGTGGTGGAGACAGGAGAATCTCAGAAGCTTGTGCACTACCAACCTGGCATCCACAGTGGCAACCATCAGGAACCCTACTTCAAGCAAGGTATATGGCAAGGACTGACACTTGACATTGCCTTTGATCTTTACATATGAGCCATGTACCCACAATGACACACAGATGCACACACATCTTACTTACATGCACAAAGAAATAAAAATGAGGGCTGGAGACATGGCTTGGCAGTTAAAGCACTGGCAAAGCCAAAGCCAAAGCCAAAGGACCCAGGTTTGATTCCCCAGTCCAGATGCACAAGGTGGCACATGTTTCTGGAGTTTGTTTGCAGTGACTAAGGGACCTGGTACACCCATTCTCTCTCTCTCTCTCTCTCCTCTCTCTCTCTCTCTCTCTCTTTCTCTCCCTCTCTTTCAAATAAATAAATAAAATATTTTTAAACTGAAAATAAAAATGAAAGTATATCAATAATTATTATAATTCAACAAAACTTACTGATGAAGACTAGGAACAAAATCGTCTCCTTCCATATTATTACTTGGTAATTGTTAGAGTTTTACTTTTAAACATTTTATTTTTAATTTTTTTTTTTAATGAGAGAGAGAGAATTGGAAAGGCAGCACCTCCAGCTACTACAATCAAACTTCAGACGTGTGCACCACCTTGTGTTCATGTGTCCCCTTGTACATCTGGCTTATGTGGGTTCTAGAGTTGAACTTGGGTCCTTAGGCTTTGCATGCAAGAGCATTAGCTGCTAAGCCATCTCTCTAGCCCAGTAGTTACCTTTTTATTGTTGGGGTAAATAACCTACCAAAAATATCTGATGTAAGGAAATATTTTTTTAATTTATTTTTTAATTTAGCATACAGTCTCAGGGGAAAACTTAATGATGGCAAGGGAAAGCATGGCAGGTCAGAGGCTGCACATCCCCTCTGCCACAGCTGGCTGAAAACAGTAGCAGGAGACTGGAAGCGGGGAGCTTGCTCTAAACCCTAATCCCATCCCTAGCAACACACTTCTTCCAGCAAAGTTCTGCCTCTCAGATTTCCATCAGCTGGGGGCCAAGCATTCAGAATACATGAATTTGTAGGGGACATCTGATTCAAACAACCACAGTAACAGCACAAGTATTGAAAACTTAAATTTAATGCTTTTGAAGAAGCTATCAGAAATTCAGAATGTCAAGGATGTGTGTGCTTATGCATTTATAATGTAAGATTTCTGAAGACAGGCCCACTAGCCCTTTAATTTATCAAAGTTTTCATATCCTCTGCTATGCTTAAGAAAGTCTGCTTCCTTTACCACCAACATGTGGAAAAGGGGATTGTGTGAAATTGTTCCAGCTGCAATTACACACATATAATATTGCAATTACCTATTTGATTATCTTGTTTTTTTGTTTTTTTTTTTTCCAACCAGGATGAGACTTGTACTGTATTACACATATGAAAAACAAGCAATATTTGAAACAAGTATTTGAAAATAATTACATGTCTGGGGGATAGGATAGATTAGGGAATTTTCAGTACTTGTTACAGCTGCCTTTTCTAAGTATATGTTACCCAAGGGGACAACCACTGAATTCCTGTTAGAAGGATTGTAGTGTATAGGTGCAAACTGATTTAAGGAAAAAATATTTCATCACCACTTCTGTTCCATTGATCACAATATAAAGCACTCTTGTACTTCTTGTTAAGTGATTCATCCCCCTAATCCAGTTAGAGGAGCATGTCAGAAACACTGTATTTAACTGTCCTGCCTTTGTCCCTACTTCCTAATGCATACTATCCCATACTTTTGAACTTCTTTAATTCTAAGCACTGTTCTTTTTTTTTTTCTTTTTTCTTTTTTTTTTTTTTTTTTTAAACAACAGCTGAAGTCATTCATCATGTCCTGGATTAATGTCCTTTCTTTTTTTTAACTTTTTATTATTCATTAATTTTTTTATTAGTTTTCTATTCTGCAAGTACAGGCAGTTTGGTACCATTATTAGGCTTATCCATGACCTACCCCCTCCCCATTGGCCTCTCCTTGTTTAGGTATATGGGTCATGTGGAGTTAGCCCACAGTTATGGGTAAGATAAATGTCTCTGCATATCATGACCCAACATGTGGCTCTGACATTCTTTCCACCCTCTCTTCTGCCCCCTCTTCCGCAAAATTTCCCTGAGCCATGTTGGGTTCATTTTTGGTCTGCTTCAGTGATGAGGTGTTGGGGGCCTCTGGGGCTCTGGCTCTCTGATTTGGTAGGCGTTGATTATTTTCCTCACCCCATTGTGTTCTATGACTGAAAGTTTTAGGACAATAATGCACAATTGAAAAGGTACTTTCCTACTTTTGTGTTCTTATATGGGTTTCTTTCCTGGCCACTTCATTTTGAATACAGCAACTTAGTCTGGTCTAATAAAAGCTCTGAGCCCATTTCTATTGATAATAATATTATGGTCCCCTTGCAATTTAAATATATATTAAATATATCTTGGCTGGATGATGTTACACCCTTTCTAGAGAATGAATATTCCTGGAAAGATTGTTTTTTCCTGGAAAAAAACATGGCCTTAGACACTTGTCCCTCAGGACTGAACTGGTCCAACCCTCAACCAATGGACTTGCTTAGTGACCTCAGCATGGTTCCCTAAGAGGGCTTCCCAACTCCTGGAACCTGTTCCTATCTCCTCTTTAGGAGGAGCCCTGTACTCTTTCCTGCTTTTTTTCACCTAAACTCTACAAGTCCTACATTCTATAATAAAATCCTTTCTAAACTTCATTCTATGGTCTGTGAATGTCACTCATCAAAATTCAAAGACAAGATCCAGAGGCTCCTAACTCAGTGTAAGCTGTATGTTTATATGAATGTCTAGCAAGTACCCTAGCTTCTGAGTTATTACCCAACCAAGATCATAGAAAGGCTCCATCACTCTGAAAGACACCCCAAATTCTTATGCCATATCAACATGGCTTTTATTTTCTTTCTGTATTTTTATTTCCTCATCAGTAAAATGTGGCTGATGATATTAATATCTACATCAAGGATGTGTGAGAATTACATGAATCACTGTGCAAAAATATTTGTGAATTTATTGAAAGAGTAGTTCATCGTAAGTAAATGCTAAGGATTATTATCATTAACAAAATTGAAAGACTCACCAACTATAGTAAAAGTAGATTGCCTTATTTTTTCCTTTTGGTTTTTGGAGGTTGGGTCTCACTCTAGCTCAGGCTGACTAGAAATTTACTATGTAGTCTCATGGTGGCCTTGAACTCATGGTGATCCTCTTATCTCTGCCTCCCAAGTGCTGAGATTAAAGTTGTTCACCAACACACCCAGCTAACATTTTTGATAAAGAAATATAGTAGCAGCCAAGCATGTTGGCATGCAACTTTAATCCCAGCACTGCAGAAGCAGAGGTAGGAAGATTTTCATGAGCTCAAGACCACCCTGAGACTACATAATGAATTCCAGGTCAGCCTGAGCTTGAGTGAGACCCTACATCAAAAAACAAAACAAAAAGAAAAATAGAAAAGAAAAGAAATATAGTAGTTTCTAGCCAAAATTATAGATTCAACTATTTCTCCTTGCAGTTTATGAGAGATAAAGATAAAAATGCACATTACATAATGTAGAAGGTTTAATTTTATAAAAGGAGATGGGCCAGGTGTAATGGTTTATGTCTTTAATCCCCATATATGGGAGACAGATGTAGGAGGATCACTGTGAGTTCAAGGGTTGGGATTAGCCTGGTACTACCAAGTGAGTTCCAGGTCAGCGTGGGCTACAGTGAGACCCTACATTGCAGTCAGCCCCACATGCTTGGATGAACACCCAGCCAGACACAGATTATAAGTGTTTGGAAATTATTTCAGCTTTCCACAATCCCAGGGAATACCACCAAATGGTCGACTATGCTGGCTCCCTTTCATAGATCCCAGCAGAGAGATACTAGTGACACCCAGCACCACAAGAACAGCACAAGCTGCCCTGACTCAAACTGCTCTTTCAACACCTGTGGGCTGGATTCAGATCCAACTCCAGCGTAATCAACCCTCTATCAGGAATCTGTGTCCTAAGGCCTCAAGCAGGAAGTTTAATCAAAAAAGACTGAATCCATAGGCCAAACATCCAAAATATCACATTTAAATTACTACAATCTACCTCAAAAAGAAAAAAAGAAGAAAGAGATGGTAATTTAATATTGTAACATTAAAACCCTAATATTTATATGACAAATATTATAAAATTGCTAGCTCAGGGGGCTTTCTGAAACTTGCACAGTACTGGATGAATCATGGACCAACCAGTGACTTTACATTCATTCAAGATGACTAGTCATGGACGCTGGATGAGTGGACAGCCGCATTTGATAAAAATTCAGTTCCCTCTGAGACTGTGGATTGTTTTTGGCCCAGGAAATTCTTTTCTCCCAGAGAAGTCTGCTTTTTCTTTTCTCTTACTCTGAAATAAATTTTATTCTTTTAAACATTCTCCAGCCTTTTAATTCTTCAATAAGCAGAGAGAATGCACCTAGTACCCTTGGATAATATGGATATCATTGTAGCGAACATTCTCCATTTCCCTCTGAAGTTCCCATTTTGTGTTTACTACACGTTTTGTAGTTGCTCTAGTCTTGAACATTCTAATTTTTTTTTTCTTGTCCCTTTGCTTTTCTATGTTAGTGGTCAGCACTGATGTCTTCAAGCTCAGAGGTTCTTTTCTAAGCTGTGTTCATTCTGCTAATAAGTAGACCACCTTCTGCTAGTGATCTGTAACTTTCATTTTGACACTCAGAATTTCTGTCTTCCTTCTTAGATTTCCACTCAGTTCTTTAATACTCTGATTCAGTAGATCCTTTATCACATTAATCATAGTTGATTTAAATCATTTTCTGTTCATTGTGACAAGGCTGTCATCTGGTTCTGACATATATTCTCTCTCCCTTTTTTTCTATCCTTGATTTTTTTGAAAGTTTTTTTTTTTTTTTTCCTTAATAGCTGGATATGCTGCATTTTATAAAGGGTGTGTGTGTGTGTGTGTCTGTGTGTGTGTGGGTCTGTGCCGTAATTAGGGTTTAGTACTGTTGTAGTGAAAAGGGAATCACTTAGCTATCCTATAATTAGGTCTCTATCCTTTACTAAACTGATGTCGCTGTACTGCTAATAGTTCCAAGTGTTTCTCATTGTTGCTTTTCCTACTGGAGGTTGGGACCTAGTAGATGTTAGCTTTCCTGGTTCACAATGGAAGACTAAGATGGGTAATATTTTGTACCTAAAACTTCATTGTAACAGGGGAAAGGGATAATGGGAGAAAGAGTAAATGGGGTACATGCACCAGAAAGAAAGAAAAGAGTGATAAAAAGGGGGAGTGTACATGCACCTGAAGCAAGAGATCCATAAAGAGAGACTGAAGGGCAGTGAGAAGGTTTTATGGGAGGGGAGAAACTGCCCTGTGAGAGAGTGGCTTTGGGTGGTGTGCTGATATCGGAGCTGGGGAAGAGAGCCTTCCATACTCTTGGTCTAGAAGTAGTTGAAATCAGTGCCCCACGGCTAGTATAGCCAAGTGGTGGCAGAGAGGGGGGAATGAGTAGAGAGATCTGGGAACCTAATAGTGGAGAATTGAAAAACCAGAAAATGTTTTCTTTTATATTTACTTATACTTGCATCTTAAAAGACTGAAATGTTTCACTGTGAGATTTTTGTTGTCTCTTGAAAAAGAGATAAAGAGATATCTAAATATTTAGGAGGAACACTGGGGGACATTGTTATTGATGAGACATTTATGGATGTTTAGAAGGTATCATTCATCCAACGAACTTTGTCACGTGTGTGTGTGTGTGTGTGTGTGTGTGTGTGTTTTGAGAATGTCACTCTTCCCATACTACTAGGATTGATTACTGTCTTTTGTTAAATGGGTCCTAGCATAAGGCATTTTTCTCCTTGTAGCTCTTAGAGCCTAGGAGTCAGAAATTTAAACTTTTTAATCTTTTATTTGTTTTTAAGAGAGAAAAAGTGGGAGAGAGAGGGAGGGAGAATGGGTACTATAGGGCCTCCAGCTGCTGCAAACAAATTCCAGTCACATGCATCACTTTGTGCTGGCTTATGTGGGTCCTGGAGAATTGAACTTGGATCCTTTAGCTTTGCAGGCAAGTGTCTTAACTGCTAAGCCACCTCTCCAGCCTTTAACTGTTAATATCAGTTATTGACATGCCACAACCTTACAGGTATTCAGGGAGCTGTGCTTGAAATAGATACAACAGATACTCTCCTTTAGGATCTAGCAAGAGCTAAAAAGAAATGCAGAACAGTTATTTTTTTTAAAATATATATATATATATATATATATATATATATATATATATATATATATATATATTTTATTTGAGAGAGAATGAGGGTGAAAAAGAGAGAGAGAGTGCGAGAGCACAATCTAGGGCCTCCAACCACTGCAAAGGAACTCCAGATGCATGCCCTTGTGCATTTGGCTTATGTGGGTCTTGGATAATCGAACTGGGATCCTGTGGCTTTGCAGGCAAATGCCTTAACCACTAAGCCATCTCTCCAGCCCAGAACAGTCATATACACAGGACTATTCCTTATCATTCTCATTGATTCCCTTCAATTTATCCCCAATGCCCAGGTGATTCAGCGGAAGAGGTCCAAAAAAAAAATAGCAAAAAAAAGTGTTGAAAACATTGAGATTGGCTTTTTTTTTAATTTTTTTTTGTTCATTTTTTATTTTTATTTATTTATTTATTTGAGAGCGACAGACATAGAGAGAAAGACAGATAGAGGGAGAGAGAGAGAATGGGTGCGCCAGGGCTTCCAGCCACTGCAAACGAACTCCAGACGCATGCGCCCCCTTGTGCATCTGGCTAACGTGGGACCTGGGGAACCGAGCCTCAAACCGGGGTCCTTAGGCTTCACAGGCAAGCGCTTAACCGCTAAGCCATCTCTCCAGCCCGAGATTGACTTGTTTATGTGGACTACTCTTTACCCACCTAAATGTGAAATAAATTACATCATGGCTTTTCACTCATTGCTTTCCCACTTCTTAATCTATATGAAAGTATTATACACATATCATCTCATTTCAATCTTAACACAGTATGAGGCTTCCAGAATTGGGGCATAAATCATTTTGGAAAAAAATAAGGAAACCAAAAGAGAAATGATTTTTATAAAGGAAGAAGCATTCTAATTTAATTTTCAAATAAACTTACTTGAGAAGTACGTGATGTAAAATATGTGCCATGAAATAGCAAGTGACAAGCCAAAAGTCCTGTGGAAGCCAACATGAGAATATGAGGTCAAAAATGTGGATTTCACAAGTTCTGAACAAAAAAAAAAATCAAAAACAAAACCACGCCTTACCATGAAAGCAATAGAATCTGAAAAATGCTATAGAACCACTCTGTGCTCAGGGATATTACATCATCAGTTGAACTGCTGAGTTCTACCATGTGTCTTTTGGAACACAGAAATGTATACAGAAGAAATTACTGTAGCACTATATGGAAAACACCTGGGTAATGCTAAGTTCAGAAATTAGAAGACAGATTTCTTGGGCCAGAAGCAAGGGGTTGGAAGGATTCAGAGTGAGAGAGAGCAGAGGGCTCTGAAAACACCTAGCACAAAGAAAACAGTTGTAAGTATTTGAGGAGAGGTAGGAAAGGGAAGGTCTTACAGTGAGTGGTGTGAGGCGTCTGGTTCACTCTGGGGGAAGTTTCTCTGGCAGCATATCGTCCCAATCCTTGGAAGCTGGGCTTTTATCTATTTTGCGTCTGTGGGTTTGGGAAAGCTTGAAGTTTGTTTCTCTCCTTGCTCCAGGAAGGGTAAAGAATTATCATAATAGATGTTGATTCTAATATTCCAGATATAGTCTGAGATTACTTATAGGGAGGGATAAAAAAGAAAAACAAACACCTCTGAAACCTCAATTATTATAATAGGAGATACATTTCTCTTCCTACAGCCAAGTTAGAGTAGGTTAGGGAAGAGGGTGGTTGAAGGAAGAGAATTCTGTAATCTTTACCTGAACAATGGTGCATCATGGCTTGCAGATAACGTGCTACTTTTTTTTTTTTTTTTTTTTTTTTTTTTTTTTTTTTTTTTTTTTTTTTTTTTTTACAGTTAAACTCCACAACATAGAGAATTGTATAAGGAAGGAATTTATATGTAAAGTGGGCCATCAGGGTCAAAATAATCTTTAGGATGAGATCAAGAAAGGCTGAAAATATTTCACAGACATAGGTGAAGAAGAGACACCTGATAAAATTTTACTGATTAAAGTTTAAAATCTGATATTTAAAAGAAACCAAATGCTAATTTAATTATATGTGGGAAAACTAAGTTTTGTTGCCCAGTGTAATTTTAAAAAGGAACATGGCCTGGAGAAATGGCTTAACAGTTAAGGTGTTTGCCTGAAAAGTCAATAGACCCAGGTTTGATTCCACAGGACCCTTGTAAGCCAAAGCTGGTACAAGCATCTGGAGTTTGTTTGTAGCAGCTGGAGGCCCTGGCATGCCCATTGTCTCTCTCTCTCTCTCTCACTCTTTTCTCTCCCTTTCAAATAAAAATAAGGAAAGAACACAGCTAGAGAGATGGCTTAGCGATTAAGGTGCTTGCCTGTGAAGCCTAAGAAGCAGAGTTTGATTTCCCCAGAACCCATGTAAAGCCAGCTGCACAAGGTGACTCAGGAGTCTGGAGTTCATTTGCAGTGGCTAGAGACCATGGTGTGCCCATTCTCTCTTTTTCTCTCTGCCTCTTTCTCACATTTTCTCTTTCTCAAATAAGTAAATAAATAAATTATACATATATATATATATATATACATATATATATATGAATAAAGAGGGCTGTGGTGATGGCTCAGTGGTTTTAAGCACTTTGTTTGCAAAGTCTGCTCACCAGGGTTTAATTCCCCAGTACCTACATAAAGCTGAATACATTATGTGACTCATGCATTAGGAGTTCATTTGCAGCAGCAAGAAGTCCTGGTGTATGAATCCTCTCTCATATAAATTCATAAAAGTATATTTTTTAAAAGGAACAAGGAAATTAAAGCTATGTTTCCTAACTAGACAAAATAGCAAAATGTAAAAGAAGTGGGGCTATAGACAACTCTGTCACAAGTTGCTCAGTGAATTTATCTTTGCAATATCCACAGCCTAATGTATTCTTTCCCCTACAGAGGGCTTTTTTGCCTGAAAGATTCCGTCTAAGAACTGAATCACAAAACTCACACAGTTCAGCTCATAGGTGCTCTGCTCATATACCTTGTCTTTATAACTTCAATGCAAGCCCACTTAACTTCCAGAAACTGCCAGAAATGGTATTTTCTTTGCCTGAGGTCTTTCTCACTAATGAAAAAAAAAAAAAAAAATTCAAGCACCTGAGTGTAGGGCCATGTGATGTGTGTTACAGGATCGGGATGAGATGAGAGCAGTGCTTAACCAATACAAGGAGCTGATCAAACGATACAGCAACCTCCTGGGCCCTTGAGTGGGGTCACTTGATAGCAGGAGCTTCAGTCTAGCTTTGAGGCGTTCCCCAAGAAGATAAATCTCCACTCACCCTCAGTGGTAGGTCACTCTGTCATCTCATTCTACGTTCCTTACTAAGTAACTTGTTCACTTTTTAAACAAATTATTTGCAAGAGAACTTTGTTTCTGAAAATATAACAGCCCAAACTAATATGAAAATTAAGTAATTTTGTCTATAATACAATGTGTGTGTGTGTGTGTGTGTGTGTGTGCATGCATGCACATGTGTGCCCATGTATGCATTGCACCTATGTGCGTTCATGTTCCTGTATGAGGGTACCTATGTGATGGAAGGTGCATGTGGAGGCTAGAGGACAACCTTGAGAGCCATTTTCAGGTACTTCCCACCTGCTTTATTATTATTATCATTTTAAATTTTGTTCATTTCCATTTATTTATTTGAGAGTTACACAGAGAACGATTTGAAAGAGGCAGGTCGAGAGAGAGAGAGAGAATGGGCGCGCCAGGGCTTCCAGCCACTGCAAACGAACTCCAGATGCATGTGCCCTCTTGTGCATCTGGCTAACGTGGGTCCTGGGGTCTCAAGCCTTGAACCGGCGTCCTCAGGCTTCATAGGCAACCGCTTCACTGCTAAGCCATCTCTCCAGCCCTTTATTATTATTGTTGTTGTTTTGTTCTTGTTATGAGACAAGGCGCCATTGGCCTGGAACTAGCCCAGTAGGCTAGACTGGCTGGCCAGTGAGCCCCGGGGATTGATCTGTCTCTGCCCCCCAATGATAAAAGTGTAAGTGCACTATTTTTGTTTCCTTATTTGTGTTTGTTTGATACCTGGTCTCACTCTGTAACCCAGAGTAGACTGGCAACCTCTATATAGTTTAGTCAGGCCTTGAATTTGTAGTGCTGAGATTACTGTACACCACTACAAGGAGCTTCTTACATAATTTATGTCTGAGCTAAATCTTCTTACTCAATATATAGTTTCCACAGATGACCAGCCTGGCAATCGATATTTCTAAAAACACTACTTGTAGAGAAGCAAAGAGAAGGATGTAGGCTGTTCCGGTGGGTATAAGGAAATGAGACTCGTCCATTTTCAAGAAGGAGTCTACTGATCCATTTGAAGGTGGCCTCAAAAGTGGGGATAGAATGATCTGATGTGGACAGGGAAACCTACGGGGATCATAACTGTCAGGTTCAGCAATAGAGGCCTTTCAGATGGGTTTCTTGAGATTGAGGATTTATTTAATACCATGAAGAGTACGGTGTGACTTGGAGCAGAAAGCAAGGGAGTGGAAGGGAACAGAACTCACAGCCAGAGGAAGGGGTCAGGTAGAAGGAGACTGAAAACCTGGGACAGAGGAGAGTAGAGGCAGGGGAAGGCAGCTCAGAAAGGAAGAATAGAAGGGGAAAGGGGAAACTGGTCAGCAGAGGAGAGAGACTGAGAAAAATGGGAATTCATACAACACACAGAGAGAGATTTAGTCAATATAAAAGTATTAAAAAGGGGCTGGAGAGATTGCTTAGTGGTTAAGGAGCTTGCTTGCAAAGCCAAAGAACCCAGGTTTGATTCCCCAGGACCCACATAAGCCAGATGCACAAGGAGGCACATGTGTCTGTAGTTTGTTTCAGTGGCTGGATGCCCTGGCATGCTTTCTCTCTGTCACTCTTGCTCTCCCTGTCTCTCTCTCTTTCCCTCGCAGATAAATAAAAATAAAATTAAAAAATAGTATTAAAATGACTTTTTAAAAAAAAACATTTTTAGTATTAAGATCTTATAATTTGGCGTGTGATTTAAAATTATAGAACATGGGCTAGAGAGGTGGCTTAGTGGTTAAGCGCTTGCCTGTGAAGCCTAAGGACCCCGGTTCAAGGCTCGATTCCCCAGGACCCACGTTAGCCAGATGCACAAGGAGGCACAAGCGTCTGGAGTTTGTTTGCAGTGGCTGGAGGCACTGGCGTGCCCATTCTCTCTCTCTCTCTCTCTCTCTCTCTCTCTCTCTCTCTCTGTCATTCTCAAATAAGTAAATAAAAATGAACAAAAAAAAATTAAATTACAGAGCATGTAAATATAAACAGACACACTTCTAGAGTGACATTAATAGGCACACATGTCTAATGACTACCACTGTTGCCTGGGCCTACACAGTATAGAGATGCACAATTCCAGGGTTACAGTGCTATTCCCCTGGCTATGGAAACAGCTCAGTTAACAAAGTGCTCACCTTAAGAGCATGAGGATCTGATTAGAATCCCTAGAAATCATGCATCAATGCTAGGCATGGTAGCAAGTGACTGAAATCCCAGCATTGGACAGGCAGAGACACATGAATCCCTGGGTTCCCTTGTTAAGTAGTCTAGCCAAATTGGCTAACTTGAAGCCAGTGAGACACCCCCATGCTCAAAAAAAGGGGTGAGCTTCCCAGGAATGAACCCAAGGCTTTCCTCTCACTTCTGCATGCATGCAAACACACATGCAAAAACACCCTTACATAAATTCACACAAACACACTTAAAAACAACAACAACAAAAAAAAAGCTGCTACTGCAAGACCCAGTTAGACATTTAATGCTCAGGTGACATTTTTGGGAACAGGGATTTCTACAGTACTCTGATGAACACTTTCAACAGAGATCCCCTTTCTCCAGAATGAACTGTTTATATCAAATATTAGGTTTTCTGAAGCAGTCAGCTTTGCGTTATTGGTTAAACATCTAATCAGAAGCAGTTCATGAGAGGAAAGAGTTTATTTCATGCTTAAAAATTGGAAGGGAACATCATCAATGGAGCAAGAAGCTAGCTTTTTCTATAGATCCAACAGCCACAAAGTCAGAACTCTAAACTCTGCACACACCTCAGGGCTGGACTCCAACACCTGCCTTCAGTGACATGCCTCCTGCAGCAGGGATCTGCCTGATAGGAGCTCAAGTTGTAAGCTCAATTTTAATAAACCACCTGAGTCTATGGGGCCGTACATACAAATTATCCCATCAAATGGCCACATCTTCCTAGGTGAGAATGTGGACATACGCTTTGTAATCCCAGAACTGAAGGATAGCTTCATACTAATTTGGGCTATACGTAGCAGGATCCTCTTTTAAAAAGCATGACCCTTTAAAAATATTAGGTTTACTCTCAACAGTGGTTATCTTGTAATCATCTGCTAAAAAATAGAGTGACTTTTGTTGGTCCTAAAGCACTCTGTAGGCAAACAATGACAGCAACATAAGAACAATATAACTAAGGATTGCTTATGTTGTACATCCGGACACGGACACTTGTAGAATGGCATGGTAGGTGGCTGGGAAGATGTCTAAGTAGTTAACACTTGTTCTCAAAGCCTGCGAGCCTAGGCTTAATTCCCTAGCTTCCCAAGTAAAGCTTAATAAGCACTTGTTGATGGTGGCAAGAAAACCTGGATTGTGCACACATAAATAAGAACAACATCAGAGCAGGCTCTTTTTGTTTCCCAAAATATTCGGGGAAGGCAACCTCTCTTCTTAAGTTACCTTAGTATTCCCTAGGAAAAAAAAGGATGTAGGGGGGTGGCATTTATTTATTTGAGACACAGTCTTTCTAGGCTGGCTTTGAGCTTACCCTCCCTCTTTACTGTCTGAATGCTGGGATTTCATCTTGCACCATCACACCTGTCCTGGGAGACTCATTTCATAGTATATTTTTTTTTTTTTTTTTTTTTTTTTTTTCCTGAGGTAGGGTTTCACTCTAGATCAGGCTCAGGCTGACCTGGAATTCACTATGTATTCTCAGGGTGGCCTCAAACTCATGGTGATACTCCTACCTCTGCCTCCCAAGTGCTGGGATTAAAGGCATGCGCCACCATGCCTGGCCCTTGGGTTTTTTTTTTCTTTCTTTTTTTTTTTTAGTCACCGCCTGCTTCAATGAATACTGAGGTACCATGGCTGCAATATGGTGGGATAGGTATGTAAGTGTAAGTCCTGGGGCAGGTGTGGTGGTGCATGCCTTTAATCCCAGCATTTGGGAGGCACTGTGAGTTCAAGGCCACCCTTAAACTACATACTGCATTCAAGGTCAGCCTGGCTAGAGTGAGAGCAGAAATAAAAAAGAGGAAAGAAAGAAAGAAAGAAAGAAAGAAAGAAAGAAAGAAAGAAAGAAAGAAAGAAAGAAGAAAGGAAGGAAGGAAGGAAGGAAGGAAGGAAGGAAGGAAGGAAGGAAGGAAGGAAGGAAGGAAGGAAGGAAAGAAAGAAGGAAGAAAGAAAGAAAGGAAGGAAAGAAAATGTCCCGGAAACAGTCCATTCTAACTTAATCCTGTATAGCCATGAAGAATAAACAAAGCATTTGAAATTAGAATATTATTCAGTCTATTGCTTTCAAATGCAAAAGTTAATCCCATGACATCCCAACTCTAGGTCCTTATCAATCCAGAGACTGCCCCTGAGGAATCTGTATATAGAGAGAGATTGGGATTAGTTAATGAGACCAGGGAGATGGCTCAGTGAGTAAAGCGCTTGTTGGCAAACATGAGTTCAAATTCCTAGTACCCATGCAAAAGCCACCCACAGTAACTTGTACCTTTATTTCTGGGTATGCAGATCCAGAAGTATTGGTGGTGCTCTGTGGCTATCTAGTCTATTTGAATGGGTGAGCTCCAAGTGCAGCGAGAGAACCTGTCTCTAAAACTAAGGTGGAATCAAGCTGGAAATGAGCTCACTCTCTGCAGTGACTGTTCTCTGATTAGATTTGAGGCTTGCTCTATGTGAGGGAATTCATGTCTCATGCTCAAAACCTATTCAAAAGCCTATGGCTGGGAAGTCCATATGCCCTATGGGGGAAGATACTTCTGTTTTAGATAAATGGACTTATTGAACCCATCAAATTATACTCTAAATATTAATTTATTTTTATATTTATAAATTACTGCTGCTCTAGCTTTTGGTCCAAGAAGCTTGTTTTTTTTTTTTTTTTTTTTTTTTTTTTTTTTTTTACTACTGGTGTGGTGGCTTGATTCAGGTGCCCTGCTTAAACTTAGGTACTCTGAATGATAGGCCCTCAGCTGATGGCAATTTGTGAATTGAAGCCTCCTAAAGGCAGTGTGTTGTTGGGGGTGGCTTATGAGTGTTATAGTCAGCTTCCTCTTGCCAGTGTTTGGCACCCTCCCATTGCTTCTGTCCACCTAATATTGACCACCTTTTGCTCATGCCATTATTTCTCCCTGCCATCAAGAAGCTTCTCCTTGAGTCTGCAAGCCAAAATAAACCCTTTTTTTTCCCCACAAGCTACTCTTGGTCTTGGCCAGCAATGTGAAACTGACTGCAACAACTGGGGAGACTCAAACCTCATCAAAGTGCTGAGGAGATGTGACTATTGAGGGTTCAACACTAAATGAGTCATGTCTATCATCCCCCACCCCCAAGGCTCAGAGAACAGTATAAGAGCCAAAGAGCGGGACAGTGCTTTGGAACATTGTCTTCCAGACAAAAAGTGGCCGTTGCATTCATGACCTTCTGGTTGCTGCCATTACCTGCACAAGAACTGCATAAGATTGAGTCCATCAACAAAAAGAAATGATATTAAAACAGAATACAAAATAAATGAAAAGAAAAATATGTTCACTGGAAGGAAGTTGGAAGATGGAGGAGGGGTAATGTATGAAAGTAATGGGAGGGGATATGAGTAAAACACATTATGGTTATATATGAAAATTGTCAATAAAAATGTTTAAAAATAAGGTGAAGAGTGATTGAGGACAGACAACATAGGCTTCTGGTTTACACATGCATGCACAGACATGTGTGCAACATACATATGAACACACACACACACACACACACACACACACACATGCACACACACAGTGTAACTACTAGTAGCATCCTTAATGGTTCCACAGTGTGTTGCACCTAAGAATTCAAAGCACGTCTTTGTCATCCCATTATTTTATTTTTATTCTTATTTATTTATTTATTTGGGGGGGGGCAGAGAGAGTGTGTGTAAGAGAGAATGGGCAAGCCAGGGCCTCCAGCCACAGCAAAGGAACTCCAGACGCATGCGCCCCTCGTGCATCTGGCTTACAAGGGTCCTGGGGAATCGAGCCAAGGTCCATTGGCTTTGCAGGTAAGCACCTTAACTAAGACATCTCTCCAGCCCCAATCCCATTATTTTTAAACATTTGTTTTTCTTTTATTATGATGCTGGATCAACCCATGTTCTCATAATTCCTTTGAGTTATTGATTGCTGAGTACTCCCCCACAAAACAAGTAGTTATACAAGTTAATAACCTTCAGCTTGCTTTTCTCTCATTTGTTTCTTTTACCATCTCATTAGCAGAGCCCCAGAAACAGAACATAAGTGGCTAAGAGAACAACATTTTTTTTTTCTCTTCATATACCATCAACAATGCAATGCTGCCTTAAGACGGTAGGTGTTCTTCTCTTTTTATTGAAATAGTGCTTCTCAGCCCTGGTATAACCTTCTTCACATTCCCAGGGGTTTTGTGTAACCAAAAAAACTGTAACAAACTGCAGTATCTAGTCTAAAGCTGTTATTACTACTTTAGATTCAACAGAAGATTTAATTGGGGTCTTCTGTTTGTCAATATTTCCTCAGCTCTGCAGACATTGTAAAAATCAATCAATAAAAACTCAACCACAGAAAACCATTCCATGGTGACAATATTTATTAAAGCATCTCAATTTTTCACAATTTGTGAGCAGTGTTTCAGGATAGATTTGGTTCTATGTCAAAAACCTGGTAAACTTGTAATAACTCATGTAAAGTAAAAATACAGGAATAAAGTATTTCCATGAAAGTTGTAGGATATTAGTAGGTTTTGTTTACAATTGTATCATTCTACATTTAAAATATAGATTCCAGTAAAACTGGGGAGGGGTTAAATCTCAAGGACATGAGATTTTAAAAATATTTTTTGTTTATTTTTATTTATTTATTTGAGAGTGACAGGCATAGAGAGAAAGAGGCAGAGAGAGAGAGAGAGAAAGAGAATGGGTGCTCCTGGGCCTCCAGCCCTGGCAAATGAACTCCAGATGCATGTTGCCCCTTGTGCATCTGGGTAACATAGGTCCTGGGGAATTGTGTCTAAAACCTAGGTCCATAGGCTTCACAGACAGGCCCTTAAGTGCTAAGCCATCTCTCCAGCCATGGACATGAGATTTTAAGAGAATCATTAGAGCAGATTTTGAAAAGTTTCTCAAATTCTAGAATCTTCCCATCCAAATATTTTAGAATGTATGACTCTCCTGAGAGAACTTCAAAATCAGGATTATTGAAATCCTGTCTCATACAAATTGTTACAAACTTAGAACATTACTTAAGAAGGAGAAAAAAAAAGAAAGAAAGGGTAAAAGACATGGCGATCTTTGTAAATGTTATAACATCATTTTCAAGCTGGGAAATTGTATAAATAGCTCTACTGCTGAACTCTTGTTACTAAGAAGAGGAAAGCAACAGGGCAAATATGGAAGCTATAACTCAAGGAACAGCCTCCATCCCAGCACATATGGGGAAATATCTAACAGTGATGAAACAAGGAAATTTACATTTAAATGAGGCTGGAGTCTCAGTGACAGAGCTACTAAAGATTCACATAAAAAAAAAAGAAAATATATTCATTTGAAACTGGTGGGGATAAAAAATAAAATATAAGTGGAAAACCAGAGTACGCCAGCTTGTAATCAACTTGACATACATGCACTATGTTCGTGTGTTCTTTTAGTAAATAGGTGAACCAGTGGTTTATTTTCAGTATGTTCAGTCTGCCAAACTACATTTTTTTCTTAAAAGAATCTCAAGCCACTGAAACATGGTTTTTTTGCTGGGTATTTCATTTACCTCAATTCCTTTGATTTGCAGTGATTACTTCAGGAATATTTTGCAACAAAATTCCCAGTTATCAGCGAAACTTAGTGGCTTATTGCAATCCAGCACTCAGGAGGCTGAGGAAGAATTATCATCAGTTCAAGGCTAGTCTGAGCTACATAGTAACTTCCATGTCATCCTGAATTTCAGAGTAATAAGCTGTGTGTATGTATGTATGTATGTATGTGTATGTGTGTATATATATATCATATGATATATGTATATATATCAGAAAGATTATTCACCCCAACCAATTGGATTTTATCCCAGAGATGCAAGGATGGTTCAACATACGCAAATGAATAAATGTAATACACTATATAAATGGACTGAAGGACAAAAATCACATGATCATCATAGATATAGAAAATACATTTGACTAAATCCAACATCCCTTCATGATAGAAGTCCTACAAAAACTGGGAATAAAAGGGGCATATCTCAATATAATAAAGGCTATTTATAACAAGCCTACAGCCAACATAATGCTAAATACAGAAAACTTGAAATTTTTCCACTAAATTCAGGAACAAGACAAGGGTGCTCACTGTCCCCACTTTTATTTAATATAGTATTAGAAGACTTAATTATAGCAATAAGGCAAGAGACACTCATAAAAGATATACAAATTGGAAAGGAAGAGATCAAATTATCATTATTTTCAGATGATAGGATTCTATACATAAAGGACCCTAAAAAATCTACTAGCAAACTGTTAGAACTGGCAAACACTTTTACCAACATAGCAAGATACAAAATAAACCACAGAAGTCAGTAGCTTTCCTATATACTGACAAGAAACATGCAGAGGATGAAATCAGGGAATCTCTCCTATTAACAATTGCTTCAAAAACTATAAAGTACCTTGGAATAAGCCTAACCAAGGAAGTGAAGGATCTCTATAATGAGAACTTTAAAAACACTACAGAGAGAAATTGTAGAAGACACTAGGAAATGAAAACACATCCCATGCTCTTGGATTGGAAGAATCAATATTATGAAAATGTCAATCTTACCAAAAGCAACCTACACATTTAATGCACTCGCCATTAAAATTCCAATGGCATTCTTCACAGAAATAGAAAAAAGAAAATACTATAATTCATTTGGAAGCATAAGAAACCTCAAATAGCCAAAACAATTTTGAGCAGCAAAAATAAGTCTGGTGGTATCACCATACCTGATTTTAAGCTAGATTACAGAGCCATAGTAACAAAAAAAAAACAAAAAAAAAAAAACATGGTATTGGCACAAAGATAGATATGTGGATCAATGGAACAGAATAGAGGACCCAGATGTTAATCCAGGCGAGGATGCATAAAATGGGGAATGCTTCTGTACTGCTGGTGGGAATGTAATCTGGTATAGCCATTGTGTAAATCAGTGTGGAGATTCCTGAGACAGACAAAACTAGCTTTACCATATGATCCAGCTATAGCACTCCTAGGCGACTGTCCTAATGACTCTTCTTACTACCTTAGAGATATTTGCACAACCATGTTTATTGCTGCTCTGCTCATAATAGCTAGAAAATGGAACCAGTCTAGATGTCCCTCAACAGATGAATGGATAATAAAGATGTGGTACATCTACACAATGGAGTTCTACTCAGTAGAAAAGCAAAATGAAATTATGAAATTTGCAGGGAAATGGATAGATCTGAAAAGGATTATACTAAGGGGGGGTAACCCATGCACAGAAAGCCAAACCTCACATGTTCCCTCTTATATGTGGATTCTAGCTACAAATATTTAGACTTGTGTGTGAGTTGGAACCAAAAAAGCAGGTAGCAGAGGACAACAGTAAGCTGGAAAAAGACTATAAGTGAGGGAAGAGAAGGAAGAACTATGTTTGAAGCAAGAGAAAAAGATGCGAATACTTTAACAGAATAGAGGTACTACTTTTAAAAAATGTGAAATGAACTGTTCAGATGTATAGTTTTTGAATTAGTCAATTACATAATTCAATAATTAGTTATCAAAATATCTACTATGGACATAGCCAGTGAGCTAGTGATTATGATGAGAATGGAGGAGACAAAAATGGCAAAGTTTCTAATTTCAAGGATAGGCTAAGCTACTAATGAAGACAAGCTCTACTTAAATACAGCACAAGGAAGACAATAACAAATATCGTGAGCCTATTTGATATGGTTGGCTATGATGACCATCATCACATGACCTGTGCAGTGGGTGGCTGTGAATTCTTCTGGCTTTGCATGAAAGAAATCTCAGGCTTGCATTGCCTCAGCCACTCTGGCTATACATTGTAGGGCAAGAAGCCATGGAGTCTTAAAAAGAAAATTCTTTGGCAGCTGGGCACCTTGATTGGTGCTCCAGTGGGGATTTCTCTCATTGCTATCACTTCCATCCCTACCATGGCCATTGGCATTCCTGTTTATGTTGGAAGAAAGATTCACAACAAAAATGAGAGAAGGAAATCCTCTAAACACAAGTGGAATTTGGCCATCATAGGAAGAGTGACTTTGTTAATCATTGCATCCCCGGTGATTGCTGCTGTTCACGCTGGTATTGGTGCCCCCATTATGCTGGCCTATGTCTACGGGGTTGTGCTCATTTCTCTCTGTCGTGAAGGTGACTGTGGAGTTAGTACAGCCAATGGAAAGGGAGTCAAAATTGAGTTTGACGAAGATGATGGTCCAATCATAGTGGCAGATGACTGGCGAGCCCTCAAGAATGCCAGCATTGGGGAGAGCAGTATTGAAGGCTTGACTACTAGTGTGTCAAGCACCAGTGAAAACCCTACAGATGGACGCAGTGTTGTGCAAGGCCGTGATAGAGAAACATCCAGGTTTGCAACCCTCTCAGATGACTGGAGAAGGTTTCAGGCAGTGAGTGACAAGTGTCAAAGACACAAGGGATTGGATTGTCATAGTGGGAGCACCACTCTGGGTGACACTTGACAAAGTCCATGTTTCCTATAGGAAAATTACTTACTGTGAGGGGAGGAGAGGTTTCCTGCAAGTAGGTTAGTGAAGACTCAAGGGTTAGTTCTTTATAGAGAAGTGTTTGCCCAAGAAAATCACATTGAAAATTACTGTACTTAGAAGGGACAGTATTCTTGTTTCTTTGTAGCTCCACCCCTGTGGGCTTCTTGTCTCTGGATGGGCCTCTCTTTTGAGAAATTCAGAAAATTTTCTTCTATAACTTTGTTGAATATGGCCTCTATGCCTCTGGATTTCCTCCCCTTCTCGTGTACCCATGATCCAAATGTTTGGTTATTTTAGGGTGTCCCATAGTTCCCTTATATTCTATTCACTTGATTTTTTTGAACTTAGCCAAGTGTTTGACCTCCCAGTCACTCTCTGCTGTCTTTTCTTCCAGTTCAGAGGCTGAGTCTCCCACATGAGTAACTTTGGTAGTGAGAGTTTCTGGAGAAGGTTTTATAATTTCTATTTGATTTTTGCTTTCTGTTGCATGATGTCCATCTTTTTTTTTTTTTTTTGAGGTACAATTATAGTTTGCGTTCTGATTTTCTTGATATTTCCTGGAGTTTTATTGTTTTTGATCAAGTCTTCAATTAGCTTAATCAACCGATTATTGAGATCTTCCATTTCTTGTCTCAGCTTCAATTTATTCATATCTCTTTGGAGGGTTCTAATGTTTTCTTCAATCAAGTTAAGGATACTATCAGAAGCTGAACATTCTAGGAGACTATTCTGCTCAATTTCATTGGTATGATTGCTGGTTTGCTTCCAGTTCAGCAATTTTTTGATCAGGGTCTCATTGGTTGTTGTGTTTTCATTTTGGGGAGAATTATTTTTCCATTTTTCTTTTTTTATTAGTTTTCTATTCAGCAAATACAGGCAGTTTGGTATCATTATTAGGCTCATCCGTGACCTACACCCTCCCCATTGGCCCCTCCTTGGTAAGGTATATGGGTCATGCTTTGTGGAGCTAGCCCACAGTTATTGGTATGATAAATGTCTCTGCATATCCTGACCCAACATGTGGGTGACTGGGAATGAATTTTTGCTGATTTTTCTATGATTTCATCAGAGGCTTCCATTGTAGGAGTAGACATCCTTGTTGGAGATTTCTCAGTTTTCTCACTTTCACTGTTTTTCTTTTGGTATTGTTTTCTACACACTTTAGGAAAACTCTATTTTACTGAGGTGGAAGCAAGTTTTGGTCCTTTGGCCCATGCACCCTATGACTCAGGTTGACAGGGATGTTGGTACCCAGTGGCCAGTCAGGATACCTGAGCAAAAGGCCTGATTCCACAGCTTACACAGGGACCAGGCCTCCCCAAGCAAGGCACAATGGGACCTAATAGGACCAGGGGACTGGGATATGGTCTACTTACTGAAGCATACAGACAGGCTCAGGGAACGTGGATCAGGGCATGAAGAGGAGCCCGGAAGGAGGGGTCTGCCCTACTCACTCCCCACCTCTGGCCTTCCTGCTCACTGTTAGAGCAGGGAACCTGACCAGGGAGGTGGGAGGAGCCCGGAAACAGGGGTCTGGCCTAGTCCACAATGCAGCTTGTGCCTGCCCACAGACCAGTGCAGGGAACCTAGACTAGGGAGGTGGGAAGAGCCTGCAACCAGGGACTGGGTACTCACTCCACAAGGCAGTGCCTCTGCTCCCTGTTTGCAGGGAACCCAGCTCTTCTAAATTTTTGTCATGGGCGTTTTGTCCTTGTTTTCCATGTGCGTGGATAACTGCTCCAGGCTGTTCCTAGATACTAATTTCTCACAAATAATCTTCACTAATCATAATTTGTTCCTACAAAAACTCATTAATTCATAATTTATACTTTTTGGGTTCATTTTTATCAAAATCTTTGGTAGAATAAGACAAGGACCTAAAACCTGAGATTCAGAAATCTGGGGGCCCTGTCACCTGCCCATTCCATTTTCTGGACCTTGGCTCAAGGTTGGGGTTCATATAGAGGGCTATCTGTGTGTATCATAAAGCAGTCCTGGTCAAGATGAGGTCCTGTCTGTCATTGTGGAAGCTCTGGCCTGTCCTTTCAGGTGTCTGATGCATTACCAGCAACATGTGAAATACCATTCTGGGAGACACCTTTGGCCAGCACCAGGTTTCAACCTTTACTTTCACACAACATCAGAGGGAAATTTACAATTTCTTGGGCTTCTTTATTTTTATTAATAAGCTGATATCCAAGAGAAATGACATATATTTCATTTTAGAACATTACCTTTTTCCTGCCAAGCCAGTTCTAACCCTTTCAGATGTAAAAGGACAAAAAGATAAGAACTATTTTTGAGAAAAATCAATGATAGCCAGTGGCCCAGGTAGTGACAACATGAAGCTATGGCTTTACTAATGTTTGATGGGTTTTCATTACTACAAGGAGTATAAATTTCATAGTTTGTTTAAACAACTTGGTTCTCTGGTGTTTTATTATTTTTATTTTGGCCATGGTGTATCAGTTACTTGTAGGAAAATAAAATTTCAAATGAATATTCTATTCCACAAGGTAATTCTACTTTTCTGTAACACAAAGCTGAAAACTCTGCCATATATGAGGAAATTATGGTTGATGACAGCAAGAAAATTTATTGATGTAGGACTTTGTATGCTGCGTCAAATTGCATGCCAAAGAACTCTTGAAAAACAATCAGAATGACCTGAAAGGATGTCATGTCACAGAGTCCTTAAAATCTGACTTAATTACCTAATAAAGAGAAACTTTACATTTTTTTGCATGTGGGTAGTATTTGTAGTGTGGTATGTGTGGCAAATTCGTATGTATGAGTTGATGTGGCACTTTGTTCCTTCTGACCCCAGGTGAAATATGTATCTGATCCTACCCATTGCCCATAAGCACTTTTCCTTCCTTCTTTCTCTTTCATTTATTCTCTCTCTCTCTCTCTTCCTCTCTCCCTCATACTCTCTCACTACCCCTTGTGTGTGCCCACAGCCCTGGGCACCCTGCTACTCCCTCTCAGCCTGGCAGATTCTTTTTCTAGCCATGCTGAGGGTTCCTGAGTTAATTTCTCAGAAGGAACTCTGCCATTGGCATCTCTGAGCTCCATTTGTGGACTCCTCAGTGCATACACACTAGCTCCCTCTCAGTGAACTTCTTGCTACCCCACTCTTAAAGCTGTAGTGCATTCCCAATTTGGGACAGATTAATAAAATACTTTGATCTGATTTATAATTCTCGTGTTTTTCTCAGACACTCCTTCTCAGATTCCCACCAAACCTCCAACAAAAAAAAGAGAGAGAGAAAGAAAGAAAGAAAGAAAGAAATAAAGAAGGAAGGAAGGAAGGAAAGAAGGAAGGAAGGAAGGAAGAAAGGAAGGAAGAAAAGAAAGATAAAAAGATAAGAAAAGACATGACCTAATAAGGTTGGTTATGAAGAGGTAAGCTCTCTTGGTCTCAGGCCTCCTCAGGTCCTCAGGTCCTCAGGTCTGAGCAGGAAGTGCACATAACTGTTGAGCCACTTCTCCAACCAAGAAACTTTTCATTCTTAAGGAACAACAAAAGGCAACTTTGCACTTCCTTGTAAATGAACTCCTGAGGCGGTTTTGGTGAAAACATTTTCAAGATGTACCAAATTGTTAGATGAGCAATTTGCAGCAGACTTCCATGAGAAGGGTCCTGGAGAGCATGGGTCAGTTTCTTAAAGGGGAGTGACTATTCGATAATGCTGGAGTATGGCTCAATCACTGCAACACTGCTGTGATATTTCACTTTATGCTTTAAACACAAAAGCCTCCCTAATGAAGAAAAGTGACAATAATCTCAGTTGGTTTTTAAATATAATTCATTTATTTCTTTATTTGAGATGGAGGAAGTGAAAAATAGAGAGAGCGAGAGAAAGAGAGAGAGATTGAGAGAGATTGAATGGGCACACCAGTGCCTCCAGTCACTGCAAATGAACTCCAGGTGCATGTGCCACCTTGTGGATCTGGCTTATGTGGGATTTGGACAGTTGATCAAGGGTCCCTTGGCTTTGCCAGGCAAGTGCCTTAACTGCTAAGCCATCTCTCTAGCCCTCGATGGGTTTTTTAATTAACTGCAGTGAGGAAGTTAGACAGGCATTAGTAGGCTTGAAGGCCATTGAGGATGGACCCGTGCCTCATTATTAATTTTAGATCCCACCTGCCCTTTCCCTGGCAAAGAAAGAGGGTGAACTGATCAAAGCTTTGTTGAGTGGAAGCTACTTTCTCCTAGTTAAATGATTAGAGTTTTACCTCTGGCCCTTGCTGGAGAAATGAAGAGGTAATTCACTTGAGTTTGTTAATCACACAACCAAGTGACCACCCTTCACCTATAGACATGCTAAGGAGATGAGAGGAATAGTTATCCTCTTAATAAGATAGTGTACTCAAGGGCTGGAGAAATGGCCCAGGGGTTAAAGGCACTTACTTACAAAGTTTCAAGTCCCCAGATTGATTTCCCAGTACCCACTTTAAATCCGGATGTATGTGTGTGTGTTGCAGGGGGAAGGAATCTCCACTGTAGGCAATTAGTTTAACTAGGAAGGACCAGGGATAGAGGGACCTTCGAATGTCAGACCCTCACCATGCCTATCCAGCTAGGGTTGCCTTTCTTAGCTTGCCCCTGCTTAAGTCATGGGATTTAGCGTCTACATCTTTGGATCCTGTACTCTACCCAGGTGTAGGTGGATTTCTCTTCTAAGCACAGGCTGGTTGGCCCGGATACCTGGAGTGGGAGTGTCCAGGTGGGCTGGCATGAATTCTAAAGTATACCTTACCTGACCCACAGAGAAATAGGCTTTCATCCATTTTCTCTCTGTCTACAAATGTAGCAGCAACGTTTTTCATCCCTACGCTGGGGAAATCTTTCTCTCCCATCTCCACACGTATTTTACTTTTTTTTTTTAATTTTTCTCTTGAGGCAGGCTGGCCTAGACCTCAGGCAGTTTGCCTTCTCTTTATTTATTGATGTGTTGTTTATTGACTACTTCCATGATTGTAAACAATTTCCCATGGTAATTTCCACCCTCTCCGCACTTTCCCTTTTGAATTCATTAGCTCATTTGGCCTGGCTGGCCAAATATAAGACTTGCAGTGTCCATTGTTGAGTCTCTTTGCTGGTGACCTCTCTCTCCCATTGAAATGCATGTAGAATGGCTTTTTCCAGCTTTCCATCAGCTGGTCTACCTGGAAGAGGTTTTCAGATCAGCTCCAGCAGGATTTCTCAGTGACCTTGCAGCCCAAGTATGTGGAGTCTTCAGCAATAGGGTCTTACCATTTATTCCTGGTGGGAAATCAAGGGCCTCAGCACTGGCCTATAATGTTTCAGGGGCATCAGGGACCTCCCTGGCCAACAATTCACTGGAAGGTATGCCATCCTGGCACTGAAAATTTTCTAGTAACAATCTATGGATCCTGAGTATTCCACTGTAAAAAAAAAATAGGTTTCCATATGACTTATTTATATCCTCTTAGATTTTGATTAGCCTCCACTTCTCCTTTACTCAATCTCTTCCCCTGACCTCAGTTAGGCCTTTTCACCATCGCTCAGCCTCACCTAGAATTCACTATGTAGTCTCAGGGTGGCCTCAAACTCTTAGTGATCCTCCTAGCTCATCCTCCCAAGTGCTGGAATTAAAGGCATGCACCATCACACCCAGCACATTTTACTTTTTATTCCTGTCTTCACTTCTAATCTTTTTGGATCCATGTCTGCACATGGGCCCCTGGGCTCCACACCCTTCCTTGTTCCCACCTTCCTTCTCCCCACCTTCTCTTCCCATCTTCAGCCCTTTTCCCTGTGATGTCTGAATAAAATGTGATATTTTAAAAATCATGGTTTTGTGTCTTGTCACGCCCGCCTCACCAGCAAGGAGGACGCCACAATCAGGATTCTTCTGAACACACTTTATTGGGGACTGCCAAACTGCTAGATGCGAAGACGCGAAGACCCAGAACCACGAAAGGCAACTGTTTATATAGGGTTTAGGCTGCTTACCCACAAATGATTGGTCAACTGTGGATATGTGGCCACCAGTGATTGGTTACTTTCTGGATGCCTCATTAGCATCAGCCCGCAACGGGTTGGAGCATGCGCACTGTGCTAAATTTACACCAGCTGTGACCAATAAGAGGCCAGAAACCGGCGCCAGCTTGTAATAGCGTCTGCGCGGCTCCTAACATCTCCCCCTTTTTTTTATTATTTAGACACCAAGGGACCAAATCACCGATCTAGCCTTTCCCACTTCTGGCAACAGGCGATCAAGGTTATAAGGCCTTGGAAAACTCACAACTCACCTTATCCTGTGCAATGAGTTATTCCTCAGGGATGTGCAAAGGCTGAGTGTGAAATAAAACTAAAAGTCTTATGCCTAACCTGGTGCAATGAGAACAAGCTTCTCAGGGTGCAAAGGCCACAAGACAGCTTAACTGAAGGGAGAAAACGTCCAGGTTAAGCAATAGCAAAATTATACACAGGCACATCATGCAAATACCAACGAGGCCCAGAGTAAGCACCAATCACTGGTTTCAGCTCCCTATTGTTTCAGAGTTATCAATCAAGCATTAGGTGAATGTCCTATTTCCAGTGCAGCAAATGCTTGCACTAGCATAGCATTGTTTCTGAGTCTTTGATTTCGCATTTTACAGAAACACCAAAAACATCCGATTGCAACAGCAATCAAAAACAGCATTATGGAACCCATTCCAGCCCATTCCTTCAAATAAAAGGTAGCTTTCTATATCCAGTCCAATAATCCCGTAACCAAAAACAAGTCCACTCATGTTGAATTCACATGGGTCAGCAGTCCAGTTAGTAAACAAATAATGTGATAACTGGCGTGACAGATTATACACAATCCATTTTCCATTCACATCCCAATTGTGCCAATTACCATAAAGTATTCTTACACTAAATTAATTCTTTGATTAACAATCATTAACCCTCCTCTTAATTGTGCATTAATAGAAGTTTGAACATCCAAAGTATTAGCTACATTAGCTGATAAATTATTCAAAGTCGCAGCAGTTTGTATAGTAATAGCAGCCACAATGGCTGTAGTAATCCCAAAATTTCTTTTGGTTCTAAACAAAGTCATAGAACTAGGAGAACAGCATATAGTAATAGCAGCCACAATGGCTGTAGTAATCCCAAAATTTCTTTTGGTTCTAAACAAAGTCATAGAACTAGGAGAACAGCATATAGTAATAGCAGCCACAATGGCTGTAGTAATCCCAAAATCTCTTTTTGGTTCTAAACAAAGTCATAGAACTAGGAGAACAGCATATAGTAATAGCAGCCACAATGGCTGTAGTAATCCCAAAATCTCTTTTGGTTCTAAACAAAGTCATAGAACTAGGAGAACAGCATCATGAATTACAGGTAGAGGTTTTGGGAATACTGAGAGTATTCCCCAACGGGGTTCTGTCCATATCCCCAGCAGGTTGAACAGGGATAATATCATCAGCACAGCAATCACGATCTTCATCCTTTTCTGGACTCTCTTTGACCACTCGCGTCAGTCTGGCAGGAACCCAAATGGGATTGTCTTGATCCTGTGGAAAAACACAAACAGCTCCCCTGGATCTTATTAAAACAAGATCCGGGCCCTTCCATTGATTAGATATAACATCTTTCCATTTTATTTTTCTGAAACTGGTGATGGTGGCAGACAATGCCTGTCTGCTGCTGACCTACCCATCACGTCCAAATTTAAAAAATTAAATGTGTCTAGCCTGAGTGGCGCAGGCATCTTGATAGATAGATTTCCAATCAAGATATTGTCCCATTGTTAAGCAGGCTTTCACTGTATTATACCAATCTGCAGGAGTCATTGCATGAGCAGTGAGCCTCTCTACCTGAGCCTGAGTAAAGGAGGCATTAGTCCCATACGTCCTAACTGACTCTGCAAGATCTTTTAACTGTTTATGTCCTATGGGCTCATGATATCGGCCCTGAGCTGGATCGTCAAACACTGGAAATATTTGTTGAATTTTTCTTATTTCTTTTGGCTTGCAGAAAGAAGTTCCCTCCATGTATCTCAGTACTTCCCTATTTGTTAAAGGTGGGGCAGAAGGCACAACAGGTGGGTCAGGGCGATATCTCTCAGCCTGATACCTGTCAGCTTCCTCCTCTAACAGAGCCTCATCATACAAGTCCAACTCCCCTTCGCTATCTGAAGATTCAAAAGATCTTACAGAAGCAGTCTCAGAACTTGATGAGCTTGCCACATGTAAATGTTTGAATTCACTTAATAAAGGATACAAATCATTACCTTCCAAATCTTTAACCTTAGTTTCCTTTTTATCATTACCCTTCATTACATTTTGTTCCTTCCTTTTATTACCTTCTAAATCTTTAACCTTAGTTTCCTTTTTATCATTACCCTTCATTACATTTTGTTCCTTCCTTTTATTACCTTCTAAATCTTTAACCTTAGTTTTCTTTTTACCATTAACCTTAGTTTTCTTTTTACCATTAACCTTCATTACATTTTGTTCCTTCCTTTTATTCTGTTTTCCTTTTTGTTCCCTTTTTTCTGTTTCTGACATACTGTCCTGATGTTCCGCTAAAGTCCTCTGGCCCTCTTTCACTTTAATGAGCACACAGGGCAAGAAGAAAATCATAACAATAGCATCAACCTCCCGGGGCAGCATACCTCTCAGAAAAAAGTCCGGATCCGTCCGTCCCGTGTGTCAGTTCTGAATCCTCCTTAAAACAGGGGTCTTCGCTGGTGCAAGATGTTCTTCAATTCCCGGGTTTCGGCACCACTTGTCACGCCCGCCTCACCAGCAAGGAGGACGCCACAATCAGGATTCTTCTGAACACACTTTATTGGGGACTGCCAAACTGCTAGATGCGAAGACGCGAAGACCCAGAACCACGAAAGGCAACTGTTTATATAGGGTTTAGGCTGCTTACCCACAAATGATTGGTCAACTGTGGATATGTGGCCACCAGTGATTGGTTACTTTCTGGATGCCTCATTAGCATCAGCCCGCAACGGGTTGGAGCATGCGCACTGTGCTAAATTTACACCAGCTGTGACCAATAAGAGGCCAGAAACCGGCGCCAGCTTGTAATAGCGTCTGCGCGGCTCCTAACAGTGTCTGGAATTGCCAATTGTTTGGTTAGCTTGCAGATATGAACTCAGAGCTTAAGAGTTCCAGGAAGCACCCCAGAACCCCAAATTCCTCCCTTACAGATACACAAAATGGAGCATGCTTTTGGCATTTGTTTGCAGTGGCAGGAGGCGTGTGTGTGCCTCATACTCACTCTCTGTCTCTTCTGCCTCTCTCTCTCCCTCCGCCCCCTCTCTCTCTCCTATGAATAAAATGTTTAAAATAATTACTGAAACCTGCAGAAGCCTCTCCTTGAGGCAATTGCTTATAGACCCTCACTGCAGAGTCTGCCAATCCAGAAAGCATAATTCCCCCTTTTTATTTCTCTTCTTTGGATGCTGGCCAAAATCCTAAATAACTTTTGCCTTTATGCTCTGGGTTTTCTCACTGTTTCTCTGAAGACAGCCCCCACTCCATGAAGCTGCTTGCTGACTTCCATTACTGAAGCTGCCTGCTTTCTGACTTTTAACTCAGAAAAGCATGGGTTTCTCTTCTCCTTTTATGTACCTCATTGCTTCCAGCAATGTTAAGATTTACAGCTTGTCTGCTTTTTGGTTTATCTTTCAAATGCTAATAAAATGTCATAAAGCTTTTCTCTGAGTCCATTCTAAGTTTTTTTTTTTTTTTTTTTTAATTATTGAGTCTAGGAACCCACAAAAGGGAACCCTAGTTTTACAATAACAGCAAGGAAAACTTACAGTTGTGTGTGTCACCTTTTATCTTACTGTACTTAGAGAAGGGAGGCAGAGACAGGAGCCTAGAAGCTCGTGGGCCAGCTAGCCTGGCAAACAGCAGTGAAGCAGGGGAAACCCTGCTTCAAACAAAGTGGGAGATGAGGATCTATGCAAAGCTGCCCTTCTTCTGTGTGCCAAATGTATGCAGTAGCATGTGTGCCATGGTCCAGGCTCACATATGTGAACACGCATATGTACATGATCTCACTATCGCACCAAGATCAACCAAATATTATCCATTAGCCTGCCTTACTTAAGTGCTCGTATATACTAGAGAGATGGTATTTAAGAAAGTCGAATCCACTAACAAAATAGGCCAAAAGTGCTCATTTGCTCTTCAGAATGATTGCTCATAGCAGGTGACTATTGCATTCATGATTTTCCCCCATGTAAACAACTATTCTCAACAGTGTCACCTTAATAAACCCGAAGATCCCCCACGACCTCTCATTCTGCTTGGCTACCTCCATCTGTCTACAACTCTGGCAGTAGATGAGCTTGTATTAAGTGGAGACCAACTCACTCTGTACTCTACCTATGAAAATCAGAATGTCTCCATTTTATGAACTTAGACTGGCATTTTATAATTGTAAATCTCTATTTCCCATAAGTAACCTAGACCACCTACCTCAATTACAAATGAATTATCATTTCCCTGAAATGGCTCAAATCACCTGTCTATCATTTCCATGCAGTGGTCCAAGCCCTGAGGCAAGGTGGAATGCCCTGTAACTAAAGGATTCCAGCGACCCCCGTTGGTCCCTAAGAACCCATAAGGGAAGTTGCTCCTGACCAGAACAACTGCCTGGTCAGAACCTTTCTCGGATTTTCCCAAAAAAGTCTGTCTCAGCTGTTAAGCAGAGTCCTCTCATTTCATTTTCTGCTTCCTTCCTAACACTGCCCTTCTAGAATGTACTCTGGTCTGTTTCCTGACAAAGCAATGAAAATGTGGGGCTGGAAACACAAGCCAAGTGGTTCAGTATTATCATAGCCCCTAATATCCAATTCATTTGTATATGGCACCCCTGCATTAGAGCAAATTGCTAAAAATGCCATAAAAAGTTATAAGGTTATTGAGGTTCTGATAAGTGATTGATGTCTTAATTAGGCCTGTTAATAGTCTTCTAGCGGTGGTTGTAATAACTGAACAGTCAGGTTGGGATTTAGGGTCACTATATTAGTTTGTTGAGTGCCACTAAATGAGCTTTCCTCTTCAGAACCAAATTATAATTTTATAGCTTGCTCGTAAAGTTAACTCAAATACTATTTAAAAGGCTTAGAGAGATGCATGTTTACCAAGTGTTGGGCCCACAGAGCTCCTAGCTATAAAACTTGAACTCCAACTATTAGAATTTCTAGTCTGGACAATAACCCCCTTTAAATATAGCTCTTATTTCATATAAAGAAACATAGATAAAAAAATATACTACACTATAAAGAACTTTGTGAGTATTCACATACTAGTTAAAATTCACAGCCATTTCTATCCATTAAAAGAAAAATTGATGTTTTTACATCTCAATGTTTCTCCCAGGTCAAGCAAGTCCAATCAGTAGTGAGGGATTCAAGAACTATATTTAGATTTCTGGCCTCTGTTCCTGCTTTCCCAGACACCTGTTCCTACACCCAAGAAATTGTGTTCAGAACCTCTGTTCAAAACCCTAAATATATTTATTTATAGGATTTTGGGTTGACAATTCTTGTCACTCAGTACTTGGAAAAATACCAGGCTATTTCATTCAGGTTCTTGGGGTCTAAGAGAACACTACAATCATTTAAATATGTTTTCCTGTACATAAAATGTGTTGTGTGTTTTAGTAATTACAACTAATTATGGTGTATTAGTAATGATTCTATTTATTTTGACTGCTTGCCCAGTACTTTATTCATCTTAATACTTCATTGGTCTCAGTACTTTGTCTCAGTACTTCATTCATTCAGGAGTTTTTCATTCATCTCAGCATATTCATCAGTTGTCTTTTATTCTTAGTTGTGATGTTCTTAGTTCTTGTTAGAAAAATGATTTAATTTTTTCCTGGAATTCTGCTAGTTGTTTTAGGAGACTTATATCTATATTATGTGAGTTTTTCATGCTGACAGGGATACACTTATTCTTTGGTTTCATATGTGTACATTCCATACTTTGATGGGTTTTGATGTGAGGGGCCGTTAAATTTTAAATCGCTGTGCTGTTATTTTGGCCTCCTTGGAAAATCCCTTTCCACTGGAGCCCTCTTTCATCCCTGCTGATGCTACATGAAGAGACAGAGGGTTTTCCCTGGTCTTTAACAAGGCTCTTCTCAATGAAAGAGCAGGTGTGGAATTCTCCCAAACATTCCCTGGCCCTTGCTACTCTGGCATCTCTGGGAAGCAAAGAGCATTTGACTCATGGGGACAGAGAAGGTTCTGGCCAAGTGAGCTGCTTTTGTGTTTCCTCTCCTGCTGGCTGGGACCTTGATCCCACATCTCTTATAGGACTGAAATTGCCACACTCAGCATGTGGGGAAAGGGTACCTGCTAGATTCTGATTTCTGTTGCAGCTCTCAAATGACTCTACTTGTCAGTACTGTTTATAACACATCTGCTATTGGCAGAAGGACTCCTTTAGATCTGGGGGAATGATGTTCTGTTACGTTGGATGTTTGGGATCTCAGGGCTTGCTAGGCATTGGTGGACATTCATTACTGGGTGTGAAATAGTTAGGAAGCCTGGTACTATGATGCCACTTCAATCGGAGGATCAGGCACCAGGTCACACTCTTAGAAGTTTTCTGAGGTCTCTGGTTTTCGCTTGGGCCATTCCTAGCTTGTATAGGTGGGTTTAAAAGAAAAAGGTCATGTCCTTCCTACCTTAATGCTATCTGAAGCTACAAGTTAATATTTTAATAAAATAAAGAGTATAAATGACACATTCAATCTGAGAAACTAAATTCCAGTGTCAATGGTGAAGGGACAGAGCACTGTTTCCTGAAGAATTTTCCCTAGGCTTTTCATGGACTCAAACATACTCAGGACTTATGGCTTTAATGTGGAAAATAATTTCAGGACTACCCAGTATGAAGAAGAGTTAAAGTTTTCTTATAATATTTATTTTAAGCATAAGGGATAAGAGAAAGAGAGGCACTCAGAAGGAAAGCAAGGCTAATCTTTTGCCATTTGGATATGACATGCTCTCCATGGGTTCATGTGTTCAAACACTTATTCCCTGTCTGGTGGAGCAGCTTGGGAAAGCTGTGGAAACTTTAGGTGATGGAGCCACTCAGAAAGAGAGGTATTAGTGGGGGTAGACCTGGAGGTTTTATAGCCTATCCCACTTCTTGTTCATCCTCTGCTTCCTGTCCACCAGTGTGATGAAACAGCTCCTCGTCCCTGCCATGATGCTTTCCCCATCATATTGGAAGGTATGCTCCTGGGGTTGTAAGCCAAATTAAACTCATTCCTTCCTCACGCTGCTTCTAGTTGGGTATCATTTGCATAGTAAAAATGGCCAGTGCAACACCCCAGAGCATGGATATGTGCTTCTTTACAAGGAGAGCTACATCCACCCCAAATTATGTACATACATACATATAAATGCATATGTACATGACTGTGATGGTCCTTATGTTACATCTCAAAAGTGTGCTTAAAAGACTTTTTTTAGTTCCTTCTTTCTCTGCTTTTCACTATGGTGGATTTGGAAGCACCTTGGATGGTGTTTCAATTTGATAAAGCAAAACCGAGAACACTAGGGTGCTAGACAAGGGATTTAGTGTATGTCTTCTTCCTTGTAAATTGCATTTCTGGTGATATTACTAGAAATGTGCAGGTTTATAGCCAACAAGGAATGAAATGCACTGAGCAATTGTTAAGTGTGCTGGAATTCTTGCTTTGCTCTTTGGGAGAGGCTACCACCAGACTTTGGCTTCTACTTTCTCATTTTCCCTTTTGGTTTGCATCCTGCCTCATTTTTATCTTGTTTCATAAAGAAGCCTGGCCATTATGATCTCCTATGAGAGGGAGCTATGCTTCACCTGTGATAGTATATTCTTACTTCCCTTTGTCCCTTTCAGAAAGTTTTCTGTGCTTTGGAAGCAGCTTTGTTGCTCACACCCAGCTGTGAGGATGGCGATGTGGGCACAGGTGCTCGGATCTCCTGCCTATGCTTTGTGTGACTCTGTATAACAAGTTTGCGACCCCAGGCCAGACTTCAAATGTGTTAGTGGCAGAGAATGAAAACTAAATTGGAATAGATGAATGATGGGTGATTTCGACCAAGAATCTCAAATTTGTTACTATAATGCAGAAAAATAACAAAAGTGTACCAACTCATAACTCTCTTACCTTAGAAGGTGACATATAGCCAAAGGGCCAGTGGACAGAATAGAGATGTGATAAGGCAAGATGAAGTACAGAGCCCATGGAGGCATCAAGCCCCAGTCCTTTCATGTAACCACTTTACCAGAAAAAGTAGTGGAAAGCATTTCCATACAAGTTAAGAAAGTAGACCTCTCCCAACCCTGACGGAGGCCGCAGTAAACAAACCTGAAGGAGCTAAAAGGAACAAAGCCTCCTTGGAAGCACAGGTGCTGAAGCTAAGTGACAGTCTGTCCTGAAAGCTCAGCCAGTTCCTTCATCTGAAACTTTCTCTGTAAGAATCTAGCAAGCATTTAGCCTACTTCAGATTTGCATACCCATACATGCAGTCCAACAAAAAACCTGATTATATAGTCATGAAGAAGCAATATTCTGAGATTTAAAATGTAATGATGGTTATAGATATGTGTGTGGAATAAAATTCAGTCCTCATGAAAATTAACAGCAGCATAAGCATGGAAGAAAATTAAATAATGATGACACAGTTTGGATTCTGAAGGTTTTAGGTGCATGTGCCGCTCCAGTGTGCAGAGTGACATGGCCAGAAGACAAGCAGATGAAGAGAACACGAGGAGAGGAGGGAAAAGAGAATTGTGGTGCATACTTTACAATTTTGAGAGTTCTGTTTTGTTAGAATATTTATTCTACTCCTTCTTTTATTAAATAGGATAATACTATGCATTGATTACCATTCTTCTTGCTGGGACTACATCCCTAACCAAAACAACTTAGGGGAAGAAAGATTTATTTTGCCTCACAGTTCAAGATTATGTCAATCGTGATAAGGAAGGCGTGGTAGCTGGAGTGTAAAGCAGCTGGTTACACTGCATCTGTAGTTTGGAAAAAGAGAGAGGGAGGGAGGGAGGGGACACACTGATGCTCAGCTCACTTCCTTCTTGATATTCAGTCTAGCATCTCAGCTCATAGGATGGTGCCACTCATCTTTAGGCTGATCTTCCCGCCTCTGTTAACCTCTGTTAAATTCCCTCAGTTTGGCAATCAGTATTACTGACCTAGGGCCATACTCCTAATTAAAAATAAAAGAGGGAATGCCTTGCTCATAGAAGGACCAGGATAAAAGTAAATTAAGACATCATCCAAAAAGTTTTTTTTTTTTCCCTTCTCAGCGTTTGTTGTCATTTGTTTTCCCTCTCTCTCTGTCTCTGTCTCTGTCTCTGTCTCTCTCTCTCTCTCTCTCTCTCTCTCTCTCTCTCTCTCTCTCTCTCTCTTGTGGTAGGGTCTTTTTCTAGCCGAGGCTGACCTAGATTCACTATGTAGTCTCAAACCTCTCACTCACAGCAGTTCTCCTTGGCCTCCCAAGTGCTGGGATTAATGGCATGTGCCACCACATCCAGAGAAGGTTGCCTTTCTGAATGGGGTGAAATGGAACCTCAAATATACATATGGGCATACATGCACATATGCCATAAAAACACACACATGCAAAGACAAGAGCTGCTCTGGGCTGAGTAGATGGCTCCATGGCTGAAGGTGTTTGCTTGCAGAGTTTGCTGGCCCAGGTTCAAGTCACTAGTGCTCACATGGGGGACCAGAGGCATGGGGTGGAACATGTATCTTGGTTTGCAGTGGCAGGAAGCCTGGCATGCCAATGTGTTTTCTATTTCTCTCTTAAATAAATTAAAAATAAATAAATAAAAGGAAAGTTGCTCAGACAGAAGTTTTAGATATGAATTCAGAGGGATTTAAAAAGAAAAGGAAGAAACCTGAATAGGATAACAAAGAGAGAGTAGATTCAAAATGAGCAGCAACTGAGTGAAGTGGAGAGTTGGGCTGAGGAAGGTAAGATGGATACCTCATATGCTTTCTTTCATCTAAACCATGTAAATGACAGGATGACAAAGAGATGTATGAGCTTACAGCAGTGAAAGGCAAACGTCCCCAATTTTTGTATCATTGCTTCATCCCACAGTGTGCCAGCACATACGCTGCATGGTATTCAGGCTGGTAAAGGCAGCACAGAGTTACATCGGCTAAGGACTGGGAATGTTCAAAGATGTAATGATGGTGCCTATGAGAAACTTGTTGAAGACTAGAACATGAGGTCATGAGAATGGCCTCAAGCCACTATAATGATTGAACTCCAGAAGCATGCACCACCTTTTGTATCTGACTTTACATAGGTACTGGGGAATTGAACCCAGGTCCTTAGGCTTTATAGGCAAGCACCTGAACCACTGAACCATGTATCCAATCCTTAGGCAGCACATTCTCTGCTTGGATAGCAACCTTCAATTAGATAAAATCTCTATCCATGTTCCATTCTTTTCAGTCAATACCATGTACTTTCATCAATAGATTGTAAGTACAGTGAGCAGGTCCACTGCTCCAGGTTTCTATTATGTGGAAAATACGTAATATATCTTCATCGAGTCAGTAAATAAATCTGAAATCAAATCAGGAATGTTTGGTATACCAATTCTGACTATACACATATGGAGAGATCCTGTGTGGTCTACTTCTTTGCTGCCAATAAGTAAAAGCACCTTAAGCCAAGAGCAAGCTCATGAGTGAGCATGAGAGCTTTCTCCCTCTGGCCCTTCCAGTACAGTCCACAATCACACATATATGCACTGCCTTTCATTGTCAGTGTGATAAATAGCTCATAGAGTACAAATTACTAGCTATTCACATTTTGAATGTGGGAACAATTTCTCAAAATCATGATGGGTTTCAATATAATGAGTATCTCAAGGGGGTGACTCAGTAATCAGTTCCACCTCAGAAAATTCCAAATTGACTATCACCAAATGATTCGAAAATAAACAAAAATATACACTTGTGATAGGTTGCAGAAAGTACAATTTTACGATGGCTTGCTTAACAGTGACTACTGTCTATCCGAAACCTCCCCAGTGGTGTCAGTGGTAGCACGATGCCCTCTCCCCATCCCAGCATTCCCTCCTGGAGTGCAACTGCCCCACAGTGAACACGTGGCTTCATAGCTATCATAACTCTTTAGGAGAAATTATGGTAAGTATTCTTGATTTGAAAAATAGAATGTTTTTATAAATTTACAGCTTCATGTTACTTCTATCATTTCTTGTCAGTCACTTAAAAACATATTTAGTACCCCTGGAACTTCTTACAGGTGAAAATGTCATTAATGACTTCAGAACATGGTTTGAACTACAAAGTAGATTTTCAAATGGCAAGAGCTTAAGAGGTTCTAGTACGTTGTATGAAGAACTCACCACTTTATTGACTTTCATGAGTATCTCCTGGTATGTTCTCCATCCTTCATGTAGAACTTTTACATATGTCAGAGCTACATGAGGGGGTTAGGTCAGAGGAGCTGGGGTCACATTCTAGGGTGAATGAAGGTCACGGTGCTGTGCATTTCCATAGAGCTGAAGACAACTCCCCATATTAAGGTATGTACAACACTGCAGGTACATTCTCACAAAGTTTATGTGCTGTTGTTATCAGTAGTCTTATTCCTTCAAAGAAACATGGTAAATTACATGACCTGCCTCCTTTACATCTCTTCATAAGGAATAAATATTCCATAATTAAACTATTAAACTATTCTCCATGTGTTTTTGCATGTGCTGTAGGCACATGTGTTTGCCCAGTGTACATACATACAGACATCAGAGGAGGATGGCAGGTGTCTATCTCTTGCTCTTCCACATCATTTCCCTGAGCAGAGTCTTACTTAATCTGGAGCTCACCAAGTGTTGACTAGACATTGACTGTTTTCGTGTAGCCTAACAATCCTCCTGTCTCTGCCCCTCTCAGCACTGCACTTACTGGTGTATTTTGCCATCCCTGCTTTTATATAGGGGTGCTATAAATCAGCATCATGTATTCATGTTTATGTGCCAAGTGCTCTTACCCACTGAGCAAGTAAATTATTACTTTTAAAAAATATATTTTTAAATATTTTATTTGAGAGAGAGATAGAGAGAGCATTCTAGAATCTCTAGCCTCTGAAAATGAGCTCCTTTGCATTTGATGTAGATGAGTACAGAGGAATCAAACTCAGGTCATTAGGCTTTGCATAAAAGCTCCTTAACTTCTGAGCCATCTCTTCATCCCCAGTAAATTATTAATTTTTTAATTTTTAAAAAATATTTATTTATTGGAGAGTGACAGAGAGGTGGGGGGGGGGAGAAAAAGAGAGGGAGAATGGGCACACCAGGGCATCCAGCCACAAACAAAGTCCAGACGCATGTGCCCCTTGTGCATCTGGCTAATGTGGGTCCTGGGGAATTGAACCTCAAACCGGGGTCCTTAGGCTTCACAGGCAAGCGCTTAACCACTAAGCCATCTCTCCCGACCCCCAGTAAATTATTTTGAATAAAATAATTTAAAAATAATTTACTAAATTTGACATTATTTGTTTTTCTAAAGAGTAGCATTAATTTTCTCCCTTCTACTTACTACATTATTTGCCTTACTTTTAATTTAAAATTTTTAATTTTCCCAGGGAGTATTTTCTAGGAGTAGGGATCTACTAATGTGTGAAAGCTTATGTAAATGTAAAATACATCAAGAAAACAAGTCAATCTCCATGGTGATGGATAAACCTACATAGCTTGTATTATGCATGAATTCTACTACGTATTTTCAAATGAAAGAATATAATTAAACATTAAATGAACTTCAATCTGGTGCCATGGTTATTTTTTATGAATATAAGAGAAATTCAATAAGATTAATCCTTGGAATTTTCTTGGCCACAAAATAGAGCAAAATAATATGTGTCAGACTGAGTGGTATTATTACCTACCAGAAAGTGAGTCATGTGCATATTCAGTCCAAATAGTGGTGATTTTATTAACAAAACAAAACTGAATTAATTCATTTCATTCATTCATATATATATATATATATATATATATATATATATATATATATATGTTATTTCTAAACAAGCGAGTATATATAATGTAGATACCACAAAATAATACACATTCCTTCACTGATTTATTTGTTTACTCAACAACTACAATAGTCTTGGATAGTGATGTGGGATGGAAACATCATGGCATCCTCTAAGACATTAGAGAAAACACACAAAGTAACTGCCTGCAAGTTGACTACTAGAGGCTGGATGTTGTGAGAATTCTAATGTGGTGGAAATTGCTACTTGTTCTTGAGATAAAGATATGCATGAAAAAATAGCATATGGAACCATAGCAATAATTTTATAATCACTATTGCCTATGTCTTTAGCTATATTGTATAGAAAGACAAATACAAACATAGATTTATTCATATAGTCAGATTTAGGTAAACACCCATTGGTTCATGCACATGCACATTTAGGCACAGTGCTTCTTAAAGCAAAGAACCATCCTTATCTAGAACCTTGTTATTAGCACACATTATTAGATATAATCTCAGAAACAGAATATACTGTAACTTAATGAGTGGAAGTCTCCTAGTACTGCCATACTCTTTTTAGGTATTGTACTCATAGCATTGACAAAATACCTGGCAAGAAGCCACTCGAGGAAGAAAGGGTTTATTTTTTTTTTCTTACAATTCAAGATTCCAGCCCATCATAGTGGGGAAGGCATGATGGCAGCAAGAGCAGGAAGCCATCTGGTCAAGCCGATCACATTGTATCCATAGTTAGGAAGGGGAGAGGAGGAGAAAGGAGCTGATGAGAGTGGAGGAGAGAAGGAGGGGGAGAGAGAGAGAGAGAAAAGGAAAGAATGAAGCAAGGGAGGGAGGAGAAAGGAAGAAAGGAAGGAAGGAGTAAAGGAAAGGAGAGGAAAGGGAGAACTATCTATAAAACCTCAAGGCCCATGCCCAGTGATGCACATCCTCCAGCAAGGCTTCTAAGGGTTCCACAACTTTCCCAAACAGCACCAGCTGCTGGAGATCAAGTGTCCAAACACATGCACCTATTTGGGGCATTTCAAATTTAAAACAGCACATATTAAGTCACTACGATTGAGAAGCATAAAGTCTGAAATGAAGGTATGTTTTCCCCCTATAGGTTCTAGGGAGAAACCTTCAACATGACAATTTAAGGTGGTAATTCTCTGCTCTCTCAAGCATTTGAGTAGAGTCCCTTTCTTTCACACTAATTTGGAATTGTCACCTCTGGAAGAGCTTTACTTCTCCTACAAAAACATCCTTGTTGGGTAGAGCAGGAGGACCTCAAACTTCACATTGACAACATAATATAAGTATTAGTTAATATAAATAGACAAAAAGATATATTTTTGTAATTCATATTTAGCATAGAAGCTAGAAAACTATCTTTATATAAAGATACTAAGAATATATTACTGGAATAATTAAATCTGCATATATGTCATCTATAAGGTGCACTATATAATATCAAAAGCACATATTGAAGTCACATGAGCATATATATAAAATGAAAATGACTACTATGTTTTAGTATGTTCTCAACAAAGTTGGGAATATTTCCAAATCAACTACAGGAAAGAAATCACCAAGAAGGGTCTGAGACAAGAGGAAACCTTGAAATATCTGTAAACTGTCCATTGCTATGTCAACCAATCCTCACCAGCTCAGAACTACACAAGTCTGTGAGGCACAGGTCATGTTTCTACTGGTTGGCACTTTGGATTTTGCTCAGAAGAGCTTATGTCTCCACTATCTGATGTTGATATTTGGTCTTTGCTGGGTTGCATGTGATCTTTTGTCTTCCAGAAGGATAGATGAAGCTTGCTTTTATGGTGAAACAGAATTCCAGAAGGTAGAAGGTAGAAGTCACAAGACTTTTTTATTCTTAGGTATAGAATTTGCACCAGTGATTTCTAGCAGCAAGACAAATGTGGCTGCAAGTGATTGAAAATAAATCAGATCTCAAACTGGAGAGGCTGTGATGAATTTGTAACTATGATTACAAAGGGAGATAAAAATAAGACACCTAGATATCTATTCCATAGCCATCATGAGAAAGCTTTGCAAATGCTTTAATTCTTTGAATAATAAGCTATGAAGTTGACATAATCAATAAAATAATGGCTAATTGTTTTGTTCTTTGATGCTTAACAAATAATTTCTAAGCATTCAAAATAAAAACACTGTGCAATCATGGATAGTAATGATGAAAACAATATAATAATAATATTTCAGTTTCTAAAGATATTAAAACATATTAAAATTACACTTTAAAACATCTGATGTTGAAACACATTGTCAGCAGACTGAAAAGTAAGTTGAGTTCATAAAATATAATAAATATGTAATGAAGTTCATTTAAAATAGCTAGAAGTCAAATTATTCAAATTTAAATTTGCCACTGAATGACCATTAGTTGAACAACTAATAAACAGAACTAAATTAAATAATGCTAGATCACTATAACATTCATTTCTGTCACACATTCCAAATAAAGTGAAACTGGAGGATTTCAGAAAAGTTTTTATTCAATAATGAAGGAAGGTTGTTGCTTTTAAAGCTAAATTTTCAAAAAGAATTTCAAAATTTAGAATATCAAAGCCACATATTGGGTCATGATACACAGAGACATTTCCTCTTACCCATAACTGAGGGCTAACCCCACAATGCATGACCCATATACCTCAACAAGGAGGGGCCAGAGAGGGGGGAGGATAAGAGGGAGGCTAACAATGGTACCAACTTGACTATTTTCACTGAGTACAAAACTAATTAACAAAAAACAATATATATATGTATATGTGTGTGTGTGTGTTTGTGTGTGTGTGTGTGTGTATAGAAAAGCAAATACCTGAAGTATGTTTGTGGCTGTAACCCACAAGTACATGCTTTACGTGACAGTCACAGGACCTGTACTTTAGTCCATAGCACAACATAAACAACCAAAATCATCTTGTTAAATACATTGCTGCCATTTTGTATGACTTGCCAGCTTGGGTGGTACATGTTGGTAACCAATGGACTGAGAAGAGAATAAAGAAGAAGAGATTAGGGATGATGAACATTTCCTTATGTATGTGTTTGCCATTTGTGTTGCTTCCTCTGTGAACTGCCTGTTCAGCTCTTTGCCCCATTTTGTGAGTGGGGTGTTTGACTTCTTACTGTTTAGATGTTTGAATTCATTGTAGATTCTAGAGATTAGGCTTCTATCAGTTGGATAACCCGCAAATATCTTCTCCCATTCTGTGGATAATCTATTGGCTTCGCTTATTGTATGCTTGTCTGTAAAGAAACTCTTCAGCTTCATGTGATCCCATTGGTTGAGTGACTGTTTAAGATCGTGAGCTACTGGGGTTTTGTTCAGGAAGTCTTTTTCCATTCCTATATCATGGAAAGTACTTCCTAAATTTTATTCCAGTAGTATTCGAGTTTCTGATCTTATATTGAGGTCTTTGATCCATTTGGATTTGAGTGTAGTACATGGTGAAATGTGTGGATCAAGTTTCAGTTTTCTGCATGTGGTTATCCAGTTTTTCCAGTACCATTTGTTGAATATGCTGTCTTTTATCCAGACTATATTGTCCGGGCCTTTGTTGAATATCAAGTAGCTATAGTTGCTTGACCCAAAGCCCAGGTCCTCAAGACTATTCCATTGGTCTATACTCCTGTTTTTATGCCACTTTCATGCTGTTTTAATTACTAAAACAACTATGAGATTCCACCTTACCCCAATAAGGATAGGAAACATCAAAAAATCAAATGAAAATAAATGCTGGCAAGGATGTAGAAGAGTAGGAACACTCATCCACTGTTGGTGGGAATGTAGGATGGTACAACCACTTTGGAAAGCAATATGGAGACTCCTGAAAAAGCTGACTATAGAGATACCAACAGACCCAGTTATCCCCTTACTGGGCATCTACCCTAAAACCTTCAAACAACAGGCCAAAGAGATTTGCTCAACCATGTTTGTAGTGGCTCAATTTGTAATAGCTAAGAGCTGGAATCAATCCAGATGTCAATCGCTAGAAGAATGGATAACTAAGATGTGGTATATCTACACAATGGAGTTCTACATAGCAGTAAGAAATTTGAGGAAAAATGGGTAAACCTGGAACAGATCATTCTCAGTGAACTTACCCAATCACAGAAAAAAAAAAAAAAATCGCCACATAGTCTCACTCATCTACAGCACCTAACCTGAATCCACCCAAGATTCCTTACATACCCAGCAAGCATCACATGGACTAGACACTAGGATGAATGGGGAGGGAGGGGAGGGCATCGAAGGGGTGGGAAACACTAATCTAGAAACACTAATCTAGACCCAAATGGCAATGGTACCATAAAATTCTACTTCCTAAAAGGCAGACTAAATGGTTGAACCTTCACCAGGCCCTTATAGGAAACACCTGAACCACAAAACACTGGAGAGCGTAGGATCAAGTCTAACCTAAACCTTCTACATCTTCCCTCCTTCCCTCTCCCTCTCTCTCTCTCTCCTCTCTAACTCTTCTATATTAGTTATATTTTTCCTCATTTAGTTAGTGGGTACTGACCTGTGACTCCCAGTACCAGCATGGGGCTATCATCCACAATGAGCTTTTGATCAGAGAGATCTATAAGGTTTCCTAAAAGAATGACAGATTTCTGTCAGAGTATTTGATGACACACCAAAGGTTAGTGGTAAAACCTTATTGCTGAAGACACCATATGCAGATGACACATAAAATGGAACGGCATGGTTGGAAACCAGGAGAGAGTCAGTCCCAGACAGTCAGCATGTCTAGTGCCAGAGGTGCTACATAGGAGACTGGGGAAAATGACCGATATCTGTCCAAGCAACTCATGGTCTAACCTACTTAGCAACAAATAACCAGTTATGATGCCCATACAAGTGCAATAGTGGCACACAGCCATGATGGGCTCTTGATTTGGCTAACTGATCCCCTCAGTGGTAAGAACCCATAGCTGGAGCTAGGAAACAAGTCAGAATCATATCCAAACATAAACCCTCTCTCCAATATCAAGCTACCATCAATCATGGGCTACAAGAGGGCCTACATCTCTTAACCTCTCTATAAAAAAAGTAAGGGTTATTTCATTTGTCCTGGAGCTAACTTACTCTCCATTGGAGAATCTGCTTCTCTTTTTCAGATAGATGCAGATCCTAAGGAGAGAGCCACCCCATCATACCTCAAAAGGGCCCCCGGCAGAAACTAAGGAAAATTGTCAAACAAGCAAGGGTGCTGTTTTCCTGATGAACCAGATACCAGCACAAGGGGGAAGGAGTCCAACACAGAGAAAAATCAACTCCTACCAAATCAGAGAGACAGAGCCTCAGAGGCCCCCAACACCTCATCACTGAAGCAGACCAAAAATGAACCTAACATGGCTCAGGGAAATTTTGTGGAAGAGGGGGCGGAAAGAATGTCAGAGCCACATGTTGGGTCAGGATATGCAGAGACATTTATCATACCAATAACTATGGGCTAACTCCACAATGCACGACCCATTTTCCTCAACAAGGAGGGGCCAATGGGGAGGGGGTAGGTCATGGATGAGCCTAATACTAGTACCAAACTGCCTGTACTTGCTGAATAGAAAACTAATTAAAAAAAAAAAAGAAGAAGAAAAAGAAAAAAAAATAAAGAAGAAGAGAAATCAAGAGTCAGTAAGAAAAGTAACGCAAACTCAACAGGAAGTAGAATGAACCAAGGGTAGGAACAGAGTCAGAACTTAGAATGTAAGTAAATGTCATAAATTGTTCTCAACTGGTGTGTGCTTACTCAAATGGACTAAACTGAAATATCCTCATGCTATTTTGACCCTTATGTCAACTTGTGGGCTTGCTGACACACTCCGTTTCTATTTTCTGTCCTAGCTGTTGTCTTGATCCTATCATATCACATTGACACGCCACAACATTGCCTCAAATGGGGGAGAATGGTGAAGACAAAAACCGGAGGTTGCCCGGTGACCTCTTCATATGCGGTGTGTGTGCAGCCAAATTCAGCCTCAGAAAACCTCTTACACACGTGAAACAGGAGCTCTTACTAAATAAGCCATTCTCCCAACCCTTAGTTTTTTGTTTATTGTTATTGATTTTGAGATAGACTTTCTCTAAATGCTGTAATACCACAGGTTCACTTTTAAATCCTCTGTAGCAACTGTACAAGAAAGGAAACTTCTTTCCCAGTTGTGTTTGCAAAGACCCTGGTGATAAGCGAATTAGGGAGTGGGGCATATGCTTACTGCTGTTCATTGCTGCTGTGGCTCATGTGATAAAACGTTTGTGGAACTAAATCATCCATAGCCAAGTCACATGAGTACATACAGGCTTGAGACACAGCAGGGAAATCACCTACCTCTACGACACTGGGAAGGGCTTAACATTGAAAAATGTAGTTAAATGCTGCTAAGATAACAATCATTCCTGGTAAGTTCTTATTATAGCAAGAATTCACTCCTTCTGATGTTTGTTTTCCTGCAAATGAACAGTGATGTCTTTTTGGCTCCCTGGTTGCCTTCAGTAAAGGACAATCCGTCAAGCAGAATATGCTCATATCATTGTTGGGTTTTTTGAATACTCCAGAGTTGCATGCAAAAGCTACAAGACAATAGCAGCAGCTTGCTGGTAAAACATAACTCTGGCTCCTGAACACATGGTCCCAGCTGTGACTGCCTCCAACAGCGTGTGCTGGACATCTACCACAGCCATTCCCACTGAGGCCAGAGGGTGAGCATTTCCCCTGCTAGTCCAGCAGAGGGTCTGAGGCAAAAATGACAATGCCGTCATCTGCTGCAAATGCAGTTTCATGTTTGCGTGAAAGTCTGCTGTAATTGGTACAAACACTTCTTGTACAAGGTATAAAGTCAAGCTGGTGAGCCACCCATGTGACTCTGTTTCTTTAATGTTGCAATCTTAGGGCCAGTAGAAGAGGCTTCTCTCCAGTGTGTCTTTGCCTACTTCTGATGGAAGGTAGAGTAGTAGGTAGAGACTTGTCAGGACTGTACAGGGCTGTAACACCAGAGGGCGCTACCAGTTGCTCATGCCAGAAGAAGCTGAGGATGACCAAAAAAAAAAAAAAAAAAAAAAGTTAAGTACTAAGTACTAGCACTAGAATGACATTCTCCTTCTTTGCCCATAATTTCTATCCAGGTCGACTAATGCAGGCTGATTGGTTACAGAATAAGTGTTGCTAAGAGAAACCCAATATTAATACAGGTGAAGGTTTCAGATTTTCTGCTAATGCTAGTTGTGCTGTCTGGTTTTACTGTGAAGGAGACTGGTCCATTGAATTCAGAAACAATCAGTATTATATGGGGAGAAAACATAATGTCACTGGACTATGCAGCAGTCTGACTGTGTGCTATATTGACTCAGGACAAGTCATATTTTCTTTTTCTTCAGGATTCTTCCACTTGTCTAAAATGGAAATGAACTGTCACATAGGGTTGAAGAATTGAAGAAGGATCTAATTCAAAGTTCTCATCATTTTTCTAGAGCCATAACTATTGCCTGATATAGATGAATTCCCGTTGTACACTCTCCTTACAGAGGCCTGGCTCTGTGCCTCATGCTATTTTGACCTTTATCTCAACTTGTGGGCTTGCTGACACACTCCATTTCTATTTTCTGTCCCAGCTGTTGTCTTGATTTGAAGTACTTCTGAATTTTTATTTTCCAGAATGAAAGTTAGTGTCACACCAGGAAACTTGACAGTGGGGAATCTCTGAACTCTATATAAAGAATACAATCAAAGAATCCCTGAGGTCAAATCCATAGAAGCTGAAGGGAATGCCTCTAGTGACTCAAAGTAGGGAGAACCAGCTCAGTGTTCACTCTGTGCTGTGATGGATGCGTAGAGGGTTGTTAGGATTTAATACTAACCTTTGGAAATAACTGTGATGCTGGAGTCCAAGGCCGTGAGCCTGGTGAACAGCCTCCCAGTGCATGGCAGTAGAGTCCCTGTGATCGTTAATCTCAGTTGTCAGTTTGACAGAGTTTAGAATCATTTTGGAGACAGATCTCTGGGTATGGATGTTAGGAATTTCCTAGATTAGGTTAATTGATGTAGCAAGACCCACCATGGTCTTCCCGTCCATGGGCTTCATGGCTCTGGATTGCATACACAGGAGAGAGCAAGCCCAGAACTAGTGTTCATTGCTCTCTGCTTCCTGACTGGTCGCAGTTCAGCACCTGCCTCAGTCTCCTGAAGCCATCCTGCCTTGCCATGATGGACTTATGCTCTTGAACTGTAAGCTGAAATAAACTCTTTCTTAAGTTGTTTTTGTGAGATATTTTCCATACAGTGAACAAAGTAATCAAAACTGTCCCTGGTATGAAAGTCATCTAGTTGCAAAAAGTCTAAGGGTTCAGAGAAGAGAGGAGTGACTTCTCATGCGAAAAGATAATTCAATAAAGAGTGTATTGAATTAAACAAAGAATGATTACAGCAATGCAAATGTCCTGTCAACATATTTTAATCAGGTTCTGAGAATACAAAACAACCTATTTTCAATTTTTATGCTAACACATTTCTAGGAGGAACCATTTTCTGCTTCTATGATAAACAATAGTGCATTAGTCCAAAATCTTATACCTGATTGTTCTAGGAAATCCCTACTCCTGAGAAGTAATTATGCAGCACACTTACCCACATCAAGTTTCCTTACAACTCGCTTTCAGGATCTTAACTTCTTTTCACGGATGTCTCAGTATAAAAGTTCCTGCCATACAAGTATGAGGAGCTGAGTTCGACTCTTCAGAATCCACATGAAACTGGCTGAGGAGTGTTTAGAACCTCAGGGCTGCTGTGGAAGGATGGGGGGTGGAGATGAGAGAATCCCTGGAGACTTGTAGTCCAGCTGACCTGGAGAATGCAGTGGTGAACAGTAAGAGACCCTGCCTCAAACCAGATGTAAGGGGAGGGATAACACTTGAAATCCTCTGACCCTCAAACATGTGCTACGATGGCACACATACAATCACACACACAAACACTCATGTGTTCTCTGTCTCTCTCACACTCATACATAGCATGCAAAGCTATTTGACAACACATTCCACTTGGTTAGCTTCACTTAGCTGCTCTGCAAGACTTACTGTCAAGTTATCCAGCCCAGACCCCAGGCCCTCCATAAAGCAGATTCACACCATCCTATTTTGAGATGCTAGAAAGAATTAATTATAGGTAGGAAAGATGGCCCAGTGGATAAATATGCTTCTCTTTAAGCATAAGGCCCTGAGGGGTCTGAAACTACCCAAATTTGAATTTCTAGAACCCCCACATACACATCTGAATCTGGTCACTTGCATGTGTCACCACAGTCCTCCAAGGGAAAGCAGAGAACTTGGGATCACACAGGTTCACAACAAAAAACAAGTTCCAGCATCATTAAGAGACTTGGGCACAAATTTAGAACAGGCAGGAGAGCAATGGAGTGGACACCTGATGTTCTGCTCCAGCCACTGAAGGCAAGCACTCTTTGCAACACAAAATTGTCTGGGTCACTGCAAGGGGAACACACATCCATTCATCACACACCATCTCTCTCTTTCTCTTACACACACACACACACACACACACACACACACACACACACAGAGAGAGAGAGAGAGAGAGAGAGAGAGAGAAAGAAAAAGAGAGAGAGAGAGAGAGACTATCACATTACACACACATATACATGAGGGGAAAAATAATTTTCATGGTGTTTGACTTGCTGCATAGTTTCAAACAGAGATTATGTCAGATATCTTTTGGGGAGCTGACAGTTAAATATATTGATAAAGATATAGTGGGATATAAGTCAAAAGACATCAAAGGTAAAAATCACATATTCTTCAGTTGGCAGATAATCTTCTTTTGGCTTTGAAACAACCTGTTACCTTAACACAGAAGACATGTTCCATAATCAGTCACTCTAATGACATAAATAAAATAAATGACATCTTAAAATCTGCAGTGAATCATAAATGTGCTTAAGTGAAAAAAATAGCTAGAAATTGAATATTGAATAGAGATTTTCCAACTTTCCAACTTGTTATTTTCCATTCAAACAATATCAATCTCTGAAGATCTCTCTCTCTCTCTCTCTTTCTCTCTCTCTATCACTCTTGCTTACTTACTATATTGTACATGTGATTGAAATTAGCACATCTGATAATGTAGGGCAAGGTTAATGAAGAAATATGAAACTTGTACTTGATCCTAGATGCAGGGTTTCCAATTTATGCAGAAATAAATGTTAAATAGCAAATAGTAATTAAACAAAACATTGGAGGGAGCAAAGAAAGTATGACACCATTCGGTGATGACTGAGAACCGTGCTACGTGTCCCACATCTTGCTGAATCCTAGAGTGAGGAACGTGGCCATCAAAGAAGTTAAGTCAAGAGTTTTTAGGGTAACATTAAAGGACTTTTACTTCAGAAGAACTAAGTTTGAGGGATATGTTTTTCACCGCTTACCTGAGTGTTGGTTAAAATTTAGTGACTCAGAGCTGGAGAGATGGCTTAGTGGGTAAGATGCTCGCAAAACCAAAGGATACAGGTTGGATTCTCACATAAGGAAGGCCAGATACACAAGGTGGTGCATGAGTTTGGAGTTCGTTTGCATTGGCTACAAAGTCCTGGTGCGCCCCTTCTCTCTCTTTCTCTTTTGTATCTGCCCTTCTGTCTTCCTCTGCTAAATAAATAAATAAACAAAACATTTAAAAAAAGTGTGATTCAGTATGTGTTTTACAATATGAATAGCAACCATGCTACAAACTAGAAAGAGTATAAAATATCCATTAACTTCAATGTTTTTTCAATAGTCTGAGTTATTATGCAAAAGAAGTTTTGTAGATATTGATAAGTTAAGTGTTTGGTTAATTTCAATATCTCATTACCTTTATTTTATTTTCTGACCAGTATATAACAGAAACATTCCTAGTGTTGTAGTTTGAAAGTAAAGTGTCCCCATAGCTTCAAGTGTTTGAGATTAAGCCTCCTATTCAGTCCCCAGCTGATGACAATTTGAGAGGTGGAGATTTGTTGGAAGAGGAATGTCACTGGGGCAGATCTTGAGTTTAGTAGCCCAGGTGCAAGCTCAGTCCTTAGACTACTTCTACGGATGTGTGGAAAGATCGGAACCAGCTTTCTGCTCTTGCCATGTTGTCCTTGCCTTAATGAAAACTCCACTGGAAATAGTAAGCCTTGAATAAACCCTTTCCTCCATCTACTCAGGTGTTTTGTCCCAACGTGTCCAAAGAAAGTGAAACGCAAGAGTTTCAGGAAATAATAATGTTCAACCTTAATTTTTTACACATTTTGACTTTATAAGTTTCTTTTATTATGAATGTAAAAAAATTCACCAATTATTTAGAATACCACTTATGTGGATACTACTTTAGTTGTGTAGTTAAAGGGTATGTTAGAGTCAGTATTCTTGAGCTAAGTAAAGGGTTAGAAACTATGCCTGGAAAGAATGCACTCATAAATCAGTTACTTCTTATATTATTTTTTTAATATTTTACTTTTTAAATTAATTTATTGGAGAGCTATTGAGAGAGAGAGACAGATAGCGAGAGAGAATGGCCATGCCAGAGCTTCTGGCCACTGCAAACAAATTCCAGACACTGGCTCCCACTTGTGTATATGGCTTACTTGGGTAAAAAGGAATTGCAAATGGGTTCTTAGGTTTTGCTGGCAAGTCCCTTAACCACTAAGCCACCTCTCCAGCCCTTATTATTATTATTTTTTGTATACTTGTTTTTATTTATTTATTTGAGAGGGATGGAGGGGCATTAAAACTCCATGAATTATAGTCACCATGAAAATTGTCCAGTGGCTGCCAAATAGGCAGGCAGTTTCATGTGTTATTTAGTCCTCACTTGAATTTGTGCCTTTCTGGTCTACATGTGCTAGGCTGTGTCTGCCCAGCTCCGGTGGGATGGGGGCTGTGTGTGCTCTCCCTCGTTTCTGTTTGCCACTTCACTGCTTTCCTCAGCTTCTGGCCTCCAGGGAAGGGAGCTTGTTTGGTCTTCACAGTGCCTTTAAATTGGCCATTTTTCAGTTGAATTTCCTCCCAGCTGGTTCAGGCTGAATCAGATCAGCCTTTTGCAGCATGATGGATTGTCTTACGCTGTGTCATCAGGAAGGTTGAAACTGAGTGACAGGACACGTAGGCACCTGCTCACTCTCTCCTAAGAACTTGCTAGCTCTGAACTATGAAATGATTGGAAAATCATTAATCAGATCCAATAAGTAAAGTAACTGTCACTTTTATTATTATGGGCTTTTATCTCATAGACTGTAACTGGGTAAACATTATCCCATCCACTCACCTTGTCTCAGTGAAAACAGAACTAACTCCTCAGCGCTACAGATCAAAGGTTATATCACAGGGAAAGCCAGAGAGCCATTATGGTGCCAAGGTCAGGCTTTCACAAGAACTTTCCTTTACAGAACCCTCATAAAAGACCAGCATGTCCTTCAAAAGGCACACCCATAAGGACATGACTGCCTCTCACTAGGCTCCATTTCACGTTGGTCCCAACAGCTCCTACATTTCCACATTGCCCACCAAGCTTCTGACACATGAGCCCTTAAGGGACAAAGCATACCCACAGTATAGTATTCTGTTTTCACTTGTAATATCTTACACAAATAAGGAACATAGCATGGGAGTGCTATTTACTATGCTACAGGCTTCATTTACATTTACACAAATTCCCACTAAGGCTCTCTATTTCACGGTCAAACCCCAGAGGCCACGTAGCATTTAGGGCAGATGTTAATCTAGGAACTGGGATAGATTTAAGGATGCGGTTGCTGTGACTTTCCCCTGTGTGTCCACGTGTTGAACGATCTAGCAGACACTTTAGTTTTTGTTCCCTAGTGTCTCTCTCTCTCTGTCTCTTAGCTTTGGGTTTCCAGAAAACACTGTAGTCAAATACAAAGAACAGCACAGACACCCAGGTGGTTTTGTTTGTCGTTGCCATTGTTGTTTTTAGTGTTGCTGTGCATAAGCTATGACCTTCTCAGCCCCAAACTCTGGACTAGATTTTAAGTACCAGGCATGAGTTAGCTCCCATGATTAAAGAAAAATACTACACTAAAAAAGAAAGTTGAATTCTGGTCTTATCATGCAATAGTTTGAACTTTGTGATCTCAGCTCAGCAACATCACCTAAATTCAAATATCCCAAATGTAGAGAGTGTTCAAAAAGATTTCTAAGGTCCTTTCCACTTATAAATTAATTATGGAACAAATTTACTATGTAAGTAATTTCAACCTTCCTGCATTAAAAATGGTCTTCTATACCAAAGGGGGAGAGGAAAATTTCCACAGAACAATTTGAAGGAGAGCAAGGATACATATGCTTAATGAAATATGAAGATAGTGCTAGTTACTGCTTTGATATAGACAAAGTATGTTCTACAATGGAGAAATGGCTGTGAAAAAAATTACAACCACGTTTAGATAGGTGCACACTACTATTCTTCCTTATTTAACACATTTTAAACAAAATTTTATTGTTATATTTGATATTATGCTGCTGACACAAATAAAGACTGGGTTCCCCAGATATGAAAAGATTTTTTACCTTTAGAAGACATTTTGTAAAGTTCCGAGGCCTTGTTTCTTTGACAAAGAAAATGTCTTTTGCTCCAGATAATTTTGAGTTGAGAGAAGTTAAATTGATATGACATTTAAAATTTTTAAATTACTTTTAGAAAATCCAATATTGGTAGTGTATTCCTTGGGGAACCTGATACTTTGAAGATCAGAGATCAGGCAATCCTTAGAGAAAGTCTAGTTTTTAAAAGCATTTTTGCCAAGAAGAATATTTATTTACTTGTGTTTCATATTCAAATATGAAAGTGAGCATCAGACATAATTTGATAAAGATCATGCTTGTACTTTTTACTTTTTTAAAGTATTTCCACTTGATTAAAAATGTATGTCTCATTATTTTGTAAACTTTAATGTGAACTATAAAATGCATAAGTATGGGGCATAATTTTAAGTGTATAAACATTATAAAAAATTTTGGATTAAAAATGTTAGTGTAGGGCTGGAGAGATGGCTTAGTGGTTAAGCGCTTGCCTGTAAAGCCTAAGGACCCCGGATCGAGGCTCGATTCTCCAGGACCCATGTTAGCCAGATGCACAAGGGGGCGCACGCCTCTGGAGTTTGTTTGCAGAGGCTGGAAGCCCTGGCGCACCCGTTCTTTCTCTCTCTCTCTCTCTCTATCTCTCTCTTTCTGTCTCTGTCACTCTCAAATAAATAAATAAAAATGAACAAACATTTTTTTTAAATGTTAGCATAACAAAAACAAAAATTTCATTTTGGTACCCTATTACTTTTCTCCTTTGTCCAGGACTCCAGGGCATGGAATGGTGCTACGCACATTGAGGGTGAATCCCCACAATTCAGTGAATTCAACCTAGCAAAATCCTTCAGAGTTGTGCCCAGAGGTTTGTTTCCATAGTGATTCTAAACACTATTAAGTTGACAATTCAGAGGTTCCATCACATTATGTAGTATTTAAATGAAGTTAAACATATCTACCCAGTTTTTCATTTTTGTTTAAATGAAAGATTCAGTATACTTTCACCTGGCTTTCTGTCATATACAGTGCATTTCTGACATCCATATTCACTGTATCATGCCAGAGCTCATCAGAACTTTGTGGTACAACCAGAATTGATCAAACTTGGCCCATCCTCCATCACCCTTATTCTCCATAGTCTGCCATGATTTCCATTTCTCTACTATGCAGAGGTTCAGATGTTTTGAGGCATAATTGGAGTAAGGCAGAAGTGGAGGTACATCTTTCTTTTCTACACCTTCGAGTGGTACAGCTGGGGTAAAGTAGGCAACACATTTGCTTGAAAGCATAGGAAAGAAAGATGATAATGCTGCCGGACAAATTCTGGTGTCATGGTTGGAACTGACCACATGTTTGAAGCCTATGTGAAGAGCATTGCAGTACTCCATTGGAACATGGGCAGACTGCAAAATGAAGAGGCCATAAGTACTTTCTGTCTTCCCAGAGCAAGGCTTTTCTAAACCAGAGGTTAGAAGGGGAGCCTCAAGGGCTGGAGAGACAGCTTAGCAGCTAAGCCCTTGCCTGTGAAGCCTAAGGATCTTGGTTAGAGGATCGATTCCCCAGGACCCACGTTAGCCAGATGCACAAAGGTGCGCACACATCTGGAGTTCATTTGCAGTGGCGGGAGGCCCTGGTGCACCTTCTCTCTCTCCCCCTCTTTCTTTGTCTGTCTGTTGCTCTCAAATAAATAAAAATAAACAGAAGGGGAGCCTCAGAGTCTTGTGTTCAGAGAATTTTATATTTATAGCTTTTAGATAAGTTGGACTTGCATGATTCAAGTTTGGTCAGATAAATCATAAAAAAATTACAGTTTCCACCATCCTACTTATTACAGATTATCATGTGGACTATATATTTCTGAGTTCCCACTTAGTCAAAAGCAGGAAGCCTACACTTGGGATGGGAATTGTAACTCATGTATTACATGTAGTGTGTATAAGGTACTGCCCTCAATCTCTAGCAAAATTATTTCAATAAATAACAAGTAAATGGAAATAATTTTTAAACAAGCAGATATTGGTAAAAAATGAAAGTGTCCTACTGACTATTAGGGCAATGAGATAATTTGTAACTTCTCTTTAACTGAGATCTAACATTATTTACTTGTTCAGAAATCATATGATAAAAATTTTAATACAACCCAGTGTCTTCATAATGTTCAAATCAAAGGGTGACTAGCAGACATTACACTTACTTTGTGAGATGCTCAAGTGTTATGTTGATTTGTATTTACTGACTCCTGCATGGTTGATAGGGAATCTGTGGGCTAGTAACACATGTTATGTGGAAAAGAGTTATGAATGCACAGACATGTCTGCGGGCATTCTCAATAAACAGTGAGGAATCCATTGTAGAATCTGAAAGTAATTCATGATTCTGTATCAACTTACATTGAGAAAAATGGAATTTGTTAGTGATTAATGTAACACATGAGCTTTGCTTCACCTTATATCTCTGTACTCTGTTTCAGGCATTTGCAGATACAAAAGGAAGTTCATGAGCAGTGATTTCTCACTTTTAGGTTGAAAATATTGTAGAAACACCAGCTATTGAAGCATAGCTGAATGGTCTTGTCTTTATTTCCTTATTCACTCATTCCTTCCTTTTGTACAGAGGCCCTCTTGCTTTAGGAATTCAGACAATGCTGGGTGGGAGTCTTCCCTAAACAGTAGGGTGCCATTTCCTTAGCATTCACCATGAGGGACATCACTGGAAATGTTCCTATCTTAGCTTTGGTATCATGCATGCTCCTCACCCCATGAAGTTCCCAGAAAATTCCTTACTTATATTTGTCATTACTTTTTCAGGCATGATGAATCTTGCCATTATACTACAACTTTGTCATGAGGGTTTATTTTCATACAAACTATTTGTGAAATCTTTGATGCCTTCAAACAATTAGTTATAAACTTTTTGCACAAGATAAGTGTGGGAGGGTTTGTCTCTTACCTTCTGTGACACATCCTATCACAAAAACTCAGAAGCATAGATGTTTGTTCTTGAAGGGGTCACAACACTTAGTGATACCGTATTCAAGAGCTTAGCAGTGCCTAGGTTAAAAAATGAATACTTTTGAGAAAAGTGATGATGTACTCACCGTTTCATGTCCCTTCTGATGAGTAAGTCATTATCAAACTCTTGCATCAGGATAGATTTCTTTTCAATTTAGTTTTCAGTGCTATTGCCAGAAATTACTTGTACTTTCAGAGTAGCTCAAAAATCATGAGGAAAAGCTAGAAACATCTGGAAATTTTAAACTCAAGTTGGAACATACCAGTAATAAAATTGTAAAAGATTTTATCATAAGTTTGAAGAGACTGGCTGGAAAAAAAATCAACTCTACAAAATAGAGCAAAATGTTCATTTCATATCCATGGGGTTGGTGTCATTTGTTGTCATAGAAACAGGTATTCATGGATGGCATAGCCTCTCACCAGGTAACTAGAATATAATGATCCTTTTCATTTTCCAATGACTGCGTTATCTGAAGATAGTACTTGATAGATTTGAGTAATTAGTTTTGGAATTATCCTACCAATTTCTAATTTTACTGAACCTAGTTACAAACTACGTATGATTTTGTAAAACTTGAGTTTTAGTTGGATAAAAAGCTCCCTTCTTTTGAACAAAAATGGGTTGAATTGTGTTGGGAGAAACTTTTAGAAGTTTAGACAACAAAGCAAAAACTTTGAGCCCTTTCCTTAAAACACACGTGTTAAAAGTTTGACATTTTATAGGTTTTCTAATCTTCCAGAAAAGAATGAATCAGAGAATTTCTATTTTTTTTATCCTTAGGTGAGATCACTTATTAGTATGCTATTATTTTCTCACAAACTAATATTTGGAAAGTGTTATATTTAGTCTAAAATCCAGATAAGATCAGTAATCTCAGGGAAATTTATGGATGAAGGGGTGGAAAGATCATTAAGGCCACAGGTTGGTATGTTATGCACAGAGTCTTCCATATAAGTGATGGTTATCCCCACAGTGCGCGACATACAATCTCCACGGGGATAAGCGACATCCCCAACAAGGATAGCAGAGAAAGGAACACCTCTGAAGCTTACTGGCTAGCCCATCTGGCCTTCGTGGTGAGTACCAGGCCATGAAGAGATCCTGTCTCAAATAAAGAGAATAAATAAATAAAATAAAATAAAAACACTGGATGGCATTCCTGAGGCTAACACCCGAGGTTATTCTTTAGCCGTCACAGTCATGTGTACATCCGTGCATATGATATGTGCCTCCTATACACACATGTACATGTTCGCACATATACACATAGAACAGAAAACAGGAACTATGAATATTGTCTCCCCATTGTCAGCATTTGGGTTATGCATTTATTTAAAGTCAGGCACAGTTTGTCTTATGCTAGAACTTTTTTCTCTGTATAATTTGAATTCTCTGAAATGCATGAGTTTATCAAAGTCAACTGAGTATGACAGAATTTGGATGATAGTTTATCTAAATTGTCCACATATAAAAAAAAAGAGAGAAAGGTCCTCTTATATCTTAGCAGTCCATTGCCTTAACCACTTGGCCACCTCATCCTTGATCCTCTTATATTAAAAAAAAATGTTTTTATTTATTTGAGAGAAGAGAAAAAGAAAGAATGAGAAGGGACACTTCAGGGATTCTAGCTGCAACAGTTGAACTCCAGATGCATGCACCATTTTGTGCATCTGGCCTTATGTGGGTACTGGGAAATTAAATGCAGACTGGCTGGCTTTGAAAACAAGTGCCTTTAACAATGGAGCCACCTCCCCACATGTTTTATTCTTTTTTAATGTTTTTATCCTTTTATCTTTCGAATGCCCACTGAGAAATCTATATGTTTCACCTTTATGTATAACTAACTACTGGCCTCCTTTCTATCTATTCTTTCCTCCAGTATTTTTTAAAGTTTTATCATGTATTGTAAATAGAACCATTCCAATTTGATCTGACATAGACATGTCTCAGATATTTCAGAAATTTAAGACGTAATAGGAGAACCTGTCACTCACTCAGGTTCATTGGCCGAGGAAACAGGACTTTTACATACTTAGCTACTGGCCCCAAGTAGCTAATGATATTTATGGTATTCAAATGAACAGTGCTCTTTTTTAAATGGTGCTTTCTCTTACTCTATTTGTATCTATTGCTGTCTTTTATATCTATTGTATGAATTGCTCCTTATATTCGGTTGTAAAAAACGTATTGTTCTTGGGCTGGGGAGATGGCTCTATTGAAAAAGTACTTGGGGCGTAAGTCTGAAGATCTGAGGTCTGATCCCCAGAATCCACAGAAAGAAGGACCCTGTAGCACAGGTGTCTGTAATTATTCCAGCATGCCTTCAAAAATAAGGAATGCATAGGCAGGAGCATCATATGGAGTTGCGCAAGTCAGCTTGCCTGGCCAGGGTGGCAGTGAACAGCAGGGTAGACCCTGCTTCAAACCAGGTAGAAGGGCTGACCCAGAAGTTGGCCCCTGGACTCCACACGTGCCCCTTCTCACCTTCACTCAAACATACATCACACACATACATATGGTAAATGCTGGTTCTTGGCTGTTTGTACTCTGAGCAACAAAGAACCTGTGATACCAACTCACTAACGTGAATTAAGCTTTATTAAAGGGTTACATGGACATGTGTGCATCATACTTCTGTAGAAACCGAAAACTCTAGGATGATACAGAAATAAGAGCCTTATGAAGCTGAAAATTCCTTTAGCTACAGTGAATAAAGTGCAATTTGAAACATCATTGTGAGGCTATGCATGCATGCATCTTGAAATCTTTAGAAAACTTAAAATCACTCTCACATCGAAGCTGCACACTGGTAATGTCTTCAGAGCAATATGTCTACTCCTGTGTGCATGTGAACCCATGTGCTTAAAGTGGCATGTTTTCATAAAATGAACATGCAACAACACATAAAGGAAATAGTTCATCAAAAGGAATGCTTTCTTTTATTGTGGAGATTACATTCACAGAGCCTATTGCTTATTACTTTGAGTATGCAATTCCACAGCATATGAGGTAGTTACAGTGTTCCCTAACCATCACCTTGATCTAACTATAAAATATTTGTATTACCCCAAAAGATAAACCCTGTTTACATTAAGCCCTTCCTTCGTATTCAGCCCGATATGTATTTTTTTTTTGCCTTTTTTCCCGCTTTTTGGACAAAGTGTATAAATGAAATCTTCAAAATTTGCCCTTTTGAAACTTGCTTCATTTACTTTCCATAATATATTTGAGGTTCATTCTCATTGTACCATGTACCAATAATTTTTCTTCTGGATGATTAAATAATATCCAGTTGCATGTATTTACTGTGCTGTGTTTATCTGTTTGTTTAGAAAGGCATTTAGGCTGTTACTACTTTCTAACTATTTTGAATCATTGTGCAAGATGACATATACTTGTATAAATACCTGCTTTCCATTCTTCTTATATTTTATTTATTAACTTTTTATTGACAACTTCCATACTTATAAATGATAAATCATAATAACTCCCCCTTTCTCTTTCATAAATATACTCTCCAACATAACCCTCCCCCTCTCAATTAGTCTTTCTTTTATTTTGATGTCATCTTTTCCTCCTATCATGAAGGCCCTCTGTAGGTAGTAGCAGGCCTTGCCAGGTCATGAATATCCAAACCATGCTGTGTCTAGAAAACTTGATTGTAAGCAGTCATGCCCTTTTTTGGCTCTTACATTTTTTCTGCCTCCTCTTACACGATGGACCCTGAGCCTTGAAGGAGGTGATAGAGATGTTCCAATGCTGAACACTGCTCTGTCACTGATGACTTTTAAGTCAGTTAAGAGGTTATCGCCACCTGAAAAGAGAAGTTCCTCTAAGCAAAATGGAGAGTAGCATTGATATATGAGTATGAACATCAAAAGAACTGCTTCCTGGGCAGTTTGGTGAACATAATATATGCTTTTAGCCAGACAACAGGAGGCTCTGTACCCCTAGGGCTCATGACCTCCCCATCATAGATTTTGAGTATCAGGGAAATATTCCAGCCCATGGAGCAGGCCTTCAGTCCACCAGTCTAATGAGAGAGACATCAGTTTCCCCCATAACAGAAATGCCACTATTGCACCTGTTCAGACATTTGACCTGGCTTCCCAAACTTGATACTTGCAGTGCCCAATGTATTCATTCCTGAAGGCTTCTGTCTCCTCTAGGGCTACATGTAGTACAATGCAGCTCAGCTTTCTGTTTGCTGGTCTACAGGGAGGAGGTGTTTTTGTTTGTTTGTTTGTTTGTTTGTTTTTTAGGTTTGAACAACTGTATTATATATTAACTTCATTAGCTACATTTTCTATGTTTTATTGTGAAAACATCTGGAATCTGGAGTAAAATGAACAGAATAATTTCTAAAATGGATGGCAATTAAACTAATTGGATGAGAATGCTAATGCAATTTTCAGGAAATGGTTCACTGTCAATTTAAGCTTTCTCTTCCTGGTTGTCCTGCCCTCTTTTTGATATTTTTTGCCACTTTGAGGCAAGGCCAAATTATTTCTGTGGTGGCTGAATCATCTTGCATTCTCATTAGCAATGTTAATTTCTATGCATCCTTGGTTGCCCTTATTTTCTTTGCATTTTGATTTTCACAGCTATCCTAGTTGGTGCGTTTGTCCTAGTAATTTAGAAACCTTTGAATGCAGTAGCTGCAACAAGAATGAGTTTTAACTCTGAAAAAGGGGAACTGGCTGTAATACCATGAAGAATACCCCTAACCACAAACCTTCTCTAGCAGCATCCACCTCCCAAATTGCCACCAGCTGGGGACCAAATGTTCCTCCTATTATGAAAGTCTTGTGTAGGTAGTGTCAGGTACAGTGAGGTCATGGATATCAAAGCTATTTTGTGTCTGGAGGATTGCATTGTAGGAAGTATAACCCTTCCTTTGGCTATTAAATTCATTCCACAATGCACCCTGACCTGGGACGGTATGATAGAACTTAGTGCTACACCCTCTACTGTTACTTCTTCTTAACACTGTGGGCTTTTTGGTCATCCCACTGGTCACTGCCATGTGACAAGGAAAGCTTCTCTAACCAAAAGTGAGAGTAGCATTAATGTAAGGCCATGAACATAAGTCCTTAGAGGGCAGTTTGGTGGGTATAATACATCCATTTAGCCAGATAACAGTAGTCATTACTCCCCTAGGGCTTATGACTTCCCAGCCATAATCTTTTGATTAGGTTATCAGTACCAGTCATATATTCATTCCCTCCTGTGGCCATGTTTCAAGTTCAATCAGAAAGCAGCTGGTATTCACCATAACAGATGCCACTATTGCCCCAGTTGTGGAGTGGTGGTGGGGGGGAGGTTATGGCTAGTCATAAGACTTTTCATGGCTGTTTGCCAGGCTTTCTGGCCCGCTACCTTCCAGAAGATTCTCCTGTCTCTGCCTCCCTTCTCACTATAGGTATGCTGGTATTACATCCACTGCACAATACAGCTTTTTATGAACATTCTGGGGATCTGAACTCAGGCCTCCATAGCTGTTCATCAAGCACTTTACCCAGTGAGTGCTATTTCCATAGACCAGGAATTTGTTCCTTCTATTTCTCTGTTTTTAAAGCTTTTGTTTTGAATAAATATTAGATTTTATAAAAGTAATTCTCTCAATTTTTTGAGATGAGCATATCATCTTAGTTTAGCTTGTTGATAGAGTAAATTGTAAATATTTTCAAATACTGACCCACTTTTACATACCTGAAAGAAACTCCATATTATTTGAAGGTAGTTGTAAGAGATTAAATATCTAATATATTAAAAAAAGAAAAATTGAATGCAATTCATAGACTGTGAAAATCAAATAAGTGCTTCTCTAATTTAGTCATAGTATCTTCAATATTGTAATTTTTACTTATATTTTCAACAAATGTTAAATTAACCCATAAAGTTCTACTTTCAGTTTTCAACAGAGACTTAAGGAGATACTTCTTGAGGCATAAATGAAAAGATTGAATAATGTGGATCATAATAATAACCAAAAGGAGTTAATTTTGCTGTGACAGTTGAAATGGCAGGAATGTCTTTCTATTTAATTTGGAGAGCAAGAAAATGTCATTCATGGGTATGATTACCAGCTAGGAAATATATAAGTTTAAGACCAGGATGCAATGTGTCTGCACATGAGAGGAATCTAGCAGGCCTACTTTGACAAGAGGAAGTATAATCATAATCATCACAAGATGATTATGTATTGAAAAGTGGAAATTACAGATTTTCCACAATTGAATGAGCTAATATGTACTAAAGTTACTGTATACAAAATATCTTTTAAAATTATTTATTTGTCTGCAAGGAGAGAGGGGGGGAGGGAGAGAGAGAGGGAGAGAGCGCTTGTTTATAACTTAGATGGCTACTAGAACACAGACAAGATCACTTTAAAAGTCTCTATGGTTTAGTGGTTAAGATGCTTGTCTTTAAAGATTAAGGACCTAGGGTTTATTCCCCAGTACCAGTATAAATCCAGATACATAATGTGGTGCATATATCTAGAGTTCATGCTAAAGGCCCTGATGTAACCATTCTCTATCTATGTATCTCTATCTGCCACTTTCTCACACATTTTCTCAAACAAATAATAAACAAAGGGCTGGAGAGATAGTTTAGTGGTTGCCTGTAAAGCCTAAGGACCCCGGTTGGAGGCTCTATTACCCAGGACCCATGTTAGCCAGATGCACAAGGGAATGCACGCGTCTGGAGTTCATTCGCAGTGGCTAGAGGCCCTGGCACACCCATCCTCTCTCTGTCTACCTCTTTCTCTGTCTGTTGCTCTCAAATAAATAAATAAAAATAAACAAAAAAAGTAATAAACAAAATATTTTAAAAGCTCAGATGCTTCTAAGGCCAGTGTAATCTTGATTTGTAAGTTTACTTTCAGATAGGGTGCCATCCTGCCTCACCTGTGCCATGCACAAGAACAGAAGAACCCCTTCCCCTCCAAGTCCTCGAAGGACCAGAGACCTACATATTCTTTTATTCTCTTATCCATTGCCTCTGTGACTTCTCTTAAACAGTCTATATATAGACACATACCTTTCCAAGAAATTTAAAAGTAGAAATCCAACCCTTTGTTCCTTGGCTCCAAAGCCTCTGAATTCATTACCTCATTAATGTTCTTTCTTGGTGTACTAACTGCCCCCAATAAACCTCTCTCCCTAGAAAGAAATCCATCTGAGTGTCTCACAATGGAAAGTTCTTTAAGAATCTCCTTTTATAATTTTTTTTTTTTGGTTTAATGGACAAACCAGGGCCTCCCGCCACTGCATATGTACTCCAGATGCACACACCACCTTGTGCATATGGCTTCATGTGGGTAGGGGGAAATAAGCTCAGTTTCTTAGGCTTTACAGGCAAGTGAGCCACCTGAGAACCCCTGAGCCATCTCTCCAGCCCTGTGTTCATAGCTCGTACAGCTCTGCCAGCTGGCCTGTAATAACTGCTAGATCTCAAGATAGCTACCTCTCTTACCCTACCCCTGCAAGCAGTGTGCCCACAACCAAAGAATCCCTGTATGCTTTATGGAAATCGACTAACTGTTACTGTTCCAGGGCTAAGATGAGGAAAGAGACCCCCTCCCAGCTACCACCTGTGACTTTTGTTGAGTTGTGTCAAACTCACTTCCCTGAAGGAGTTTCTGCAGGAATTCCAGAGAATAGTAACAACTGGTCACAAATCCAGACACAGAAAAGAAAAAAAACCCACATCACATAGGACAGACCTGAATCAAAATTCTTCTTTGATGGCCTTCACTTTCATTGTACTTTTGTCCCTTACCCTTCCAGAAAGCCCTTTACTTTTCTTTCTTCCCTTCATTCAGGGCTCCAAAGCATCATGCACCAATCTCTCCAGGCATTAAATAAAACACTGAGCATAAGAAACTGTCTACCTTGATTCTCTTTTGCGAACCTTGACCTCGACAATAACTTGTTTTTGAGATGTGTCCAAAGCAGGCTTTTTTTTTCTGACAATTTTCTCACTTCCCCTCAGTAATTCAGAGTAAGCTAGCCATGCTATACCTTTCAGCTCTGTTTTGCTAAAATTTAGCAAGTGATGCTTCATTATCACAGAAGTTTGTACCTGCCTCCTGTCTCCATGTGTCGTTATGATGGAGCTTCTCCTTACTAGAGTGTTAACTGATCACATGATACTTTTATGTTGCAGTGCTTCCTGAAGAACCTTTTCACATATTAAAAAAAAAAAAAAAAAAAAAGAGGATTCAGTTATGGAGCCACTTGTCTGTGAGTGAGAGCTATGCTGAAAATTAAAAAACTCAAAAGGCTGATGTCAATTGAAATGTAAATGGTTTGGCTGAAGCAGAAAGAAACCATACTGTAAAATGTGAAATTTAGTATATTGTAATAGAGCTCCCTATGATAGGCTTTTCCAGAGTGTTTAATATCTCTAACAGAATAATAGTCTGTGCAAAACTCTCAGAGCTGTGAGAACTTGGATAGCAATGGAATTCTGTTCAGCAAGATTTTCTTCCTAAAAAAAAAGGCAAATGCTGTGCATCTGGTTAAGTCTTTGAATATTTTCATGCAAAGAAGTGCATTTTAATTTTACCTATGTTTATTTTAAAGACCCATATGTCTACTTGTAAAACACTGAGGTTAATGATTTTTAATGAGTTGGATGCTGAGAATGGCTAAGAGGAGGAATAAAAGATGAAAGAAAGAAGAGAGAATGAGAGTGGGAACATGGAAATAATAGAAAGTAAGCTTTAAAAACCCTCTTGTCTCAAAAGGGATAAGAGATAGCTCATTCCAGAGCTATAAGTCAGTGACTGTGGCCGGGAGCACCAGATTCGGTTTACCTCAAATTCCTTCTTTGAAGGAGGTAAAACTTTCAGGATATTTTAATAGTTACAGAACAGAGAAAGATATAAATCAACACTCGTCAAATTTCTCAGTACACTGTCTTCCTGTTTCCTCACTGTGTTGGGTGTGACCAACTGTCTCAGGATCTTACGCCATGCCGCCTTCACATTGATTGACTATGACCTGGAATGTTGGAAGAAGTAAATTCTTCCTCCCTTAGACTGATTTTTATTTTTATTCTGGTATTTTGTCTCAGTAATGGGAATTTGACTAATATAGAAAATCAATGCCAGGAAATGGGACTATTGCTGAGATAAGCCTTGTCGTTCATAAACCTTCAGAACTGATTTTTAGGAGGAATGTGGAAGAACTTAGAAGTTTTGGCTGGAAACACCCTTGAACACTGCAAGCAGATCTTAAAGCTCCATTCTGGTGAGATGTCAGAAGAGAATGCTGACAGAAACACGGAGAGTGCAGGTCAGGTGTGGTAGCTTGAATGCACGGTCCCCCAGAGACTCAGATGTTAGCATAAAACTTGTAACTTGGATTTCTAGCCACCTAGAGGAGGTGTCACTGGGGGTGGATCCTGAAGTTCAGCAAAGGTGTGTTTGGGGGTGGACCTAGCCTCCAGTCGAAAGGTATGCAGGGAGGTCTAAACCCTAGGTCCTACTTGCTGGTTTGTGTTTGTGGCTTTTGGTGTTTGCTGGCTGGTAGGTTTTTCTCACTGCTCAGACTTATGAATGAGAGCCAGCTTCTTTCTCTATTGTTGGGTGCTTCCCCTAAATTTGTAAGCCTGAAATAATTCCCGTTATTCCGATAAACTGTGTCTGGTTGGATATCTGACCCAGCAACATGGAACTGTCTACAATACCAGATTCATGAGAATTCAGAAAAGAACAAAGACTATATCAGGCACTGGAAGGCCATGTTGAAGAAAGATAAGAGAATGATTTTTTTATGCTGTTTCAGTTATGGATTGAGGCCCAAAGAGAACCATGAGATGCCACCACACATTCCACTCCACCCTGGCGCAAGAATGGATCTCTTGGCAGGAATGGAAATCATGTCTGATTGAGACTGATCTACAGCATCCCCTGCTGCCCACAGTATAACATGCTATCTAAAAAAGTATCACTCTGGAGGCAGAGGTAGGAGGGGAACCATGAGTTTGAGCCCACCCTGAGGCTACAGAGTGAATTCCAGGTCAGCTTGGAAAAAAAATACACACACACACACACACACACACACACACACACACACACACACAAAAGAAAAGAAAAAACAAGCCTCCAATGGACAAGCCTTCTCTTCTTCTTTTTTACTTCATTCTTTTTGCAGGTGTGCATGCTTATATGTAACTGGGTGAATATGGTCATGGCTGTCTGTGCTGACCAGAAGTCCATGTTAGGTGCCATACTCAGTAGCTGTCCATATTAGTTCTTGAGAGAGGCTCTTTCACTGAACTTGGGGTTCACCAATGCAGTTAGACATGCAAGACAGTAAGCCCCAAGGGCCTTTCTTTCTCCATCTCCCCAGCACTGGGATTATAGGTATGCATCACCATACCTGGCATTTCACATGGGTGTTGGAAATCTAAAGTCAAGTCCTCATGCCTGCACAGCAAGTGCTTTACTAACTGAGCCATCTCCTTAGCCTTAGATGCTTTCTTTATTTCAGGTCTTGCTACTTGCTTCTCTCTCTCTCTAGAATAAGTTTCCTATAACCTTATAGGAGCTGATTCATTCCATCAATATTTTGTTTACTTGACATTTACAGCAAGACCTTGTCTGATATCCATGTGGAAAACTATTTGAAATTTATTTTTATTTTGTTTCATTTATTTACTTTATGTGGTTGATAGTGTGTATTCATGTTAGTGTGTGTGTGTGTGTGTGTGTGTGTGTGTGTTCTATGTGGTGATCAGCAGGCAACCTCTAGGTCAGTCCTCACCTTTCACCTTGTTTGAGGCAGACTCTCTTGTTCATACCTCGTTTTGTAAGCTTCCAGGAAATTCTCCTGTCTCCACTCCTTTCTGACCTTAGGTGCGCTGTGATTACAGAAGCCTACCACAACTTCCTTTTACCTAGTGTCTACCGCTCTGAACTCTGTTACTCAGACATGTGTAGCAAGTTCTTTCTCCACTTAGCTATCTCCCCATCCCTTTTGCTTCTCATTTCTTTACTTCTTTATATACAATGTTGTTTTTTTTCTAATAGAGCTTTGCATTTTATTGTGTTTTTTACTTCATTCTTTATTCAATAGGATATAAACTTCTGTTTTCTTTTTTTTTTGTTTTGAATATTTTATTTATTTGAGAGAAAAAGAATGAAAGACAGAAAAAGAGAGAGTATAGGTATGCCAGGGTCTGTTAATGGTGCAAATGGACTCCAGATATTGGTGTCACTTTGAACATCTGTCATCACAAGAGTACTGGGGAATCTAACCCAGGCCATTAGGCTTGATCGCAATGCTGTTGAGTGCTGCAGTATCTCCCAAGTCTATAAACTCTTCTGGGACATAATTAGGGTTTTTATTTTTGTCTTTTTGTTTAATGCTGTGTCCCCAGGGTTGGAATCAAAGGTCAGAAATAGGACATCCCCAGTGAATATTTGTAGCAAGAATTGGCATGGCCAGGCAGTCGCTTGCACTGGCTGGTCTTTGCCACTATTCTTTGTCATAAATGAAGAAAAGAAAAATAAATAACAGGCATTTCTAACAATCTGTGCTGGGAAATCAACCTTCAATGTCAGGCTCAACGAGTCTTATATGGTGGGGAAAGATTCTATTATTGTGAATTACATTGCAAAATTAAGTTGTTTTTATCTTAACAGTGAAATCTTCATTCACTTAATAACCATAGAAACATGGCAAGTCATTTTCATAATTATGTATTACTTCAGATTCTACTTTATTAATGTTTTCTTTATTTGTTTGCAAGGAGAGTAAAAGAGATACAGAGACAGAAAGTGAGTAAGCGAGAGAGAGAGAGAGAGAGAGAGAGAGAGAGAGAGAGAGAGAGAGAGAGAGAGAGAGAAAGTCGTGTGTGGGTGCAACAAGGCCTCTTGCTACTACAAACAAACTTCAGATGCATATGTTACTTTGTGCATCTGGTTTCATGTGGACCCTGAGGAACTGAGCTCAGGATGGCAGTCTTTGGTAGCAAGGTGCCTTTAATGGCTGATCTATCATCCCAGACCTAAGATTCTACTTTCTTATTCCAATCTTCAACAATGAGGCTATAGATCTTGGTGAATTTCAGTTTTGGCCTCATTCCCTTCAGCTCATAGGTATTTAGTATTTTTTTTATACTTGTGTAAGTGTGTGTGTGTGTGTGTGTGTGTGTGTGTGTGTATTTTGGGGTGTGTGCATGTATCTTCATGTCTGTAAGAGTGTGGAATCTAAATTTCGATGCTGAGTATCTTCCTTCTTCACTATTCACTTTATTTACTGAGGCAAGGTCTCTCACTTTAATCCAAAGCTTACAGATTTGGCTGGTGGAGCCAGGCAGCTTGATAAGGAGATCCCGTCTCTGCCTCCCTTGCACTAGGAATACAGGCGTGTGCCTTGCCTGCCTGGCGCTTATATGGGTATTGAGGATCCAAACCCAAGTCTTCACATTTGCTTAGCAAGCATGATATCCACCTAGCCATCGTCTCTCAGCGCTGGAACTAGTCACTGTTACTCCAAGACATCTTGGAAAGATTGAATGCTATTGTATTCTGAATTACTGTAATAAAAAATGGCCTGCTGCAACCTGTTCCTTGTACATGAAGACTGTGTTAGCAAGTAATTGGGTGGTTGGAGGAGCAGAGTTCTGGAGAAAGATGGGTCTCTGTTGACATGAGCTTTAGTTAGGCTCTATGAAGCCCACTATAATCACCACTGTCTCAGATTTATAAGTTGATACCACATTTATCAATCCAATCTTCTCTTAATGGTGATGGGGGAAAAGACTGTCCCCTGTGTAACCAGTTTTTCCAATAAAGAACCAGGCTTAAATTTTGAATTCTTAAAACATTCATTAAGGAGTCTACTATGCCACAACTATGTGCCCAGTACTGTTTTAGGCATGTTTTAAATCTGCAGTTCGGAGGGTCAGGGAGGGGAGACACAATGGTGTCACATGAATTCAGACAGCATTTGGCTCACCAGCTGTGGTGGTTTGATTCAGGTGTCCCTCATAAACTTGTGCGGTCTGAATGCTAGGTTCCCAGCTGATGGAGATTTGGGAATTAACACCTCCTGGAGGCAGTGTATTGTTGGGGGAGGGCTTATGGGTGTTACAGCCAATTTCCCCTTGCCAGCATTTGGCACATTCTTTTGTTGTTATTCTCCACCTGATGTTGGCCAGGGGGTGATGTCTACCCTATGCTTATGCCATCATTTTCCTCTGCCATCGTGGAGCTTCCTATCCAGCCCGTAAGCCAAAATAAACCTTTTTTTTTTTTTTTTCTTTCCCGCATGCTGCTCTTAGTTGGGTGACTTTTACCAGCAATGTGAACCTGACTGCAACACCAGCCTTCCTGGTATGTTGTGTCACATAGGTAAAACTCAGATTTGACATATATATTTTTTTAATTTTTATTTATTTATTTATTTGAGAGCGACACAGAGAGAAAGACAGATAGAGGGAGAGAGAGAATGGGTGCGCCAGGGCTTCCAGCCTCTGCAAACAAACTCCAGACGCGTGCGCCCCCTTGTGCATCTGGCTAACGTGGGACCTGGGGAACCGAGCCTCAAACCAGGGTCCTTAGGCTTCACAGGCAAGTGCTTAACCGCTAAGCCATCTCTCCAGCCCCATATTTTTTTTTTTTGAGGTTACAAACTTTAATGCAAACAAAACAAATTTCTTATGACTGTCGGAAATGAATGATTGTTATAGAAAATGCTAGTGACTAATAAGGGAATACGCATAACACATATTAGGTGCTCAATGAAATCTTGTACTTTGCATAAGTAACTAGAAAGATTTAAAAAGTAAATTAAGCAAAATTATTAAAGTAAGTGAACATGTGGTTAAGAAGATGGTTCATTCATTAAGTGCTTGCCAAATAAGAATGAGGACCTGGATTAAGATACCCAGTACCTACATAAAAGCCAAGTGCAATGGCGTTTCCCTATAATTCTAGTGCTGGGGAGGCAGAGATAGGAGGGTCCCTAGGGAATGCTGGCTAGCTCAACCAGTTCAGCGGGAAAGTCTGTCTCAAAAAGTTAAGGTAGGGCTGGAGAGATGGCTTAGCGGTTAAGCACTTGCCTGTGAAGCCTAAGGACCCCAGTTCAAGGATCGTTTCCCCAGGGCCCACGTTACCCAGATGCACGAGAGGGAGCATGTGTCTGGAGTTCATTTGCAGTGGCTGGAGGCCCTGGCACACCCATTCTCTCTTTCTCTCTCTTTCTCTCTCTGCCCCTTTCTCTCTGTCACTCTCAAATAAATAAATAAAAATAAGCAAAAAAACTTTAAAAAAGCTAAGGTAAAAATTTACTGAGGAAGACACCCAACCTCCACTATGGCCTGCCTCCTGTGGTGGTGTCAGCGTAACATGCCCCTCATAGACTAGCATGTTTGAATATTTAACCACCAGTTGGTGGCACTGTTCAGAAAGGCTGTGAAGTAATTAGGAGGTAAAGCCTTCCTGGAGGAAATGTTGGGGGGAGGCCCTTGATGCACTGTAGCCCAGGCCAGCCTGCAGTCCTTGCTTGGACCACCTCATCCCTGTTGGCATGATGCTCCTGCCGTGCTTTACTTGTCATGACACTCCCACAAAACTGTAAGCCAAGATACCCCCCCCCCTTCTGTATGTAATAAAGGTGACTGATAAACCTACATATGTACAGGCATGCGTATGACTGTACACACATGCATGCACACCCACACACACTCATGGTCACACAATTAAGAATGTGTAAACACAAGCCATATCCACAAAAGATTATGACTGCATTTTTCCTTATTTAAGATAAATATTATTAGTGCTGTGATAGTACCTTCTGAGACCCTGTGGGAAGTGTAAGGGACAGGCATGTTCCTAATGTTCCTATGCATATTTACGCATCCTACTTTTCCCATAAATACAATTCCATGCTCCTACAATTATTTAATATCCCCCTGTTATTTTGAAACCTAGATATAAGCAATTGAATGGTACCTATTATTAAGTTCCTATCCTATTTCCAAATAATTTTTGCTTTTAGAAACTGATTTCAATAGTTAACCTTGTGTCAATTTGCATGTCAAAGATTGGTGCTGGTGAGGTGATTTAACTGTTAGGATCAAGCCTGCTGGCCTGACTTTGATTTCCCAGGACCTGCTAAAGTCAAATACAAAGTGGTGTGTGCATTTTTGATTCCAGTGTGCCTATGAAAGAACCAGGAGTATCTGGAAGCCTGCAGACCACTTGGCTTGATGCACATCCAGCAGTAAAAACAAGAGTGACCCTGTCTCACAATGAAATTGGAAAGAGAGAAATACAAGGCTGTTTTCTAATCTCCACATGCACATACTTTATACATGCAAGTGCGTACACACATACCATACTGACAGAAAAACACAAATAAAAAAATCTCTGCACATTAGAAAAACAGGCAAGAGCATAAAATTGGGACTAAATGATATGATCATTTTTAGGGATTTATGAAATTCTTCCAGAAGGCTTTGGTAATTTCATGTTCATAAATTTGCTAAGTTTTATAATTCTTTTCCAATGTGATAGTTAAAAATAGTATGCTGTGCTATCTCTTGTAAACATTAAGTATTTCCATAAGTAATATCATACATGAAAGTCATTATTCCCACAAGATCATCTCCACACTAAGTTTTTCTTTTTATAGTTGACAACTTCCATAATTATAGACAACAAACTATGATAATTCCCTGCCTCCCTCAATTTTCCCTTCCCAACTCCATTTTCCATGATATCCCCTCCCCCATCATTCAGTCTGTCTATCATTTTGATGTCATCATCTTTTCCTCCTATTATACTAGTCTTGCCAGCACTGGGCTTTACCTTTCTGGGGAAGTGGGAACATTTGTCATGTTTGTATATTTTAATGTACATAGTAGGAGAAGCTTTGATAACTTAAATGATTGGCTGATTTTCAGTGACCAGTGTTTGGAAGTTTGTGATAACATTGTATACATGTACAAACACACACACACACACACACACACACACACACACACACACACACAGTGAATGACAGCACCAATCTCCCTGCTGTTCATCTAGCATGTTTTCTCATTGTTTAAATGCTACATTTTTAGACTGATTATAATGCTTTAGTTTAAAAAAAACAATGTGCGATTTACATATTTGTATGGCATGCAAACATTATATTATTTGATTTGACATGTGCATTTCAATAATGCAAATATGTTGATATTAAATAAAAATTTTATTATGTAAGAGTACCGTCTTCTTCACATAATTATTAAGTAGCTTGTTTTGTTTTGATTTTCCAGTATCAATTGAGAAGAATATTTTAGTTTTCCTTCCATTTCTTTTGTTTCCTCTTTTTTTGTGTGTGACTAAAAGCAAAAGAGATTTATTGAGGTAAAAAAAAAAAAAATCATCCCTGCAGCATGACAGCAAACACGTTAGGATTTTGGCCCGTATCCAATGAAGAGGTGGAAAGGAGAAAAGGAAAATTTATGCTTCGTGAGTTACAACTCACAAAAGTGGGCTCGCTTAGCAAAGCGAATGTGTAAGCAAATGCAGAAAGCATCATTTCCATATGTTTGTGAGGCTGTGTAAATAATATGCGGGATCACTTCCTGTGATGGATTTCAAGTTTTCATCCTAGCTCCTGTGCTCTCAGGTTGGGATACAGTGAAAGGCTTAATCCATCTTTACCTTTGCTTTACCCATGAATAAAATGGAGGGCTAACAGTAGCCTATTCATGGGGCAAACACTAAAGAAAGAATCTGGCACCATGAGCCCTTAACCATACTGGCCATTATTGTGTTTACTGCTTAGCATTGACTTTTTGGTGTCTAGTCATATCTTTTCACTTACAGTAGGTATCTTTACATATCATAGGTCCCTGGTTAAGTCTTAGAAATTCATCACTTTGTCTAATCTTTTTTATATATTTTATGTTATTTTACTTTATTTATTGGAGAGAAAAAGAGGGAGAGGGGTGAGGGAGAGAGAGAGGATGTGCTAGGGCCTCCAGCCACTGCAAATGCACTCTGGATGTATGCGCCAACTTGTGAATATGGCTTACATGGGTACTGGGGAATTGAACCCAGGTCCTTAGGCTTACCATGTAAGCTCCTTAACCACTAAGCAATCTCTCCAGCCCCCTTGTCTGATCTTTTCTCTTCTCTTTTTTCCTTTCCTTTCTTTTCCTTCTTTCTGTCTGTTTTTAATTAACTAATTTATTCATTTATTTATTTTTGGTTTTCGGGGGTAGAGTCTCCATCTAGCCCAGGCTGACCTGGAATTCATTATGTAGTCTCAGGGTGTCCTTGAACTCAAGGTGATCCTCCTACCTCTGCCTCCCAAGTACTGGGATTAAAGGTGTGTACCACGACACCTGGCTATTTTGTCTAATCATAAAAGAAATTTGTTACAGAAAGATGATACAGAATTCTATTTTGTAAATTATTCATTATCATTAAGAATGTGTCTTTACGAGGTTTTAATGATTTATTCCTGATTTCTTATGAATATAATTTTTCAAATTATGTCAAATGTTTATTTACTAATCGGTAGTTTTCAATTTTAATGATCAATTCTTCTAAGTTGTTTTTTGTTGATAGGTGATTTTCATTAAACTTTGATTCATTTTTTTATTGACAACTACCATAATTATAGACAATAAACCATGATAATTCCCTCCCTTCCCCCACTTACTGCTTCACAAGTCCACCCTCCCTCATATTCATCCCCCTCTCAATCTGTGTCTCTGTTATTTTAGTGTCCTCATCTTTTCCTCCTATTATGAGGGTCTTGTGTAGGTAGTGCCAGGCACAATGAGGTCATGGATATCCAGGCCAATTTGTGTCTGGAAGATTACATTGTAAGTAGTCTTACCCTTCCTTTTAGCTCTTATATTCTTTCTACTATCTCTTTCACAATTGACTCTGAGCCTTGGAAGGTATAATGGATTCTTGACAAGAAATCCTTTGCTTGCTTTTAAAAATTATAAACAAAATGAATGTTTGATATAATATGTGTGATAATATACTATATGTGTTTATACATTCAGGTCTTATCTCATACTGCCTTATTTATAGACCCACTGGTAACTACATGGGTACATTTCTTCATATCTTCCTCCTTATTACAAACACCTAACTATATGTGCCTGGCATGCTTTAACACTTCAGAATGCCATAGTGATATTCTGTCTATGAATGTTTGCACCCTATATTTTGGAAAACATTGTTAATAATACTGCTGTCAGTATATAGAACTCAAATCCTTAAAACACACTACACACACACACACACACACACTAACCTCACACTGGATGTCTGACAATGCCTTCATATTCTTGATAGTCAACTGCATTGGCAAAGTGTTTTCTTCATTAATTAATATCTGCTGGCATGATAGAAGACTTGATTTGAAAATGATTTTGCCTTAAAAGGCTTTCTTTTCTTTCAAGATGGCCATAATTTATTTTTTTTTTCTCTTTTATACTTACTACATTTTTTTCTTAATTATAGGTATTTTCTGGTCTATATTTTCTTTCTTGTTTTATCAGGTAGGGTTTTACTCTAGCCCAGGATGACCTGTACCTCACTCTGCAATCTCATGGTGGTCTCGAATTCACAGCAATCTTCCTATCTCTGCTTCCCAAGTGCTGGAATTAAAGACATGTGCCATTATGCCCCAATTCTCATCTATATTTTTTAACTCAGGCAATTTCCTAGTACTTCTCAAATAAAATTAAATGAATATATATATTTTTATTTTTAACTATTTTACTTATTTATTTATTTGAGAGAGAGATAGAGAACGAGGCAGAGAGAGCCTCCTCCTCCAGGCACCGCAAACAATCTCCAGATGCATACATTACTTTGTGCATCTGGCTTATAGGAACAGAAATAAAATATAAAATAGAGCCTTGAACCAGAATTCGTAGGCTTCATGTGCAAGCACTTAACTGCTAAGCCATCTCTCCAACCCTTAAATAAATATTTTAACATATTTTGATTTATTTGCCATGAGAAGAAGAGAGAGAGAGAGAGAGAAAACCAGGTCCTCTTACCAGTGCAGTCTCCAGTTGCATGTGTCACTCTGTGCATCTGGTGTTACATGAGTACTGGGGAATTGAACCCAGGCTGCCATTCTCTGTAAACAAGTGCCTTTACTGTTGGAGCAAGCTCTCCAACCCAACCTGAATATTTTTGTTAAATTGAGATCCTAAGCTATTGAGAGGGAACCAAAGAACTTGCATCTGTGTCAAAAACATCCAGCAGATGAGGTTGCTGCCCAAGTCTAGACATTCGCCTTAGACTAGGGATTCATTGATACATAGAAAATAAATACATTTTAGTAAACGGAATGCTTTTCTTTTCATAATAGCAAGTTCACAATTTCTATCAATGTCCAACTCTCATCTTTTGGGTTTTACTAGCATTCACCTTGTCATATTTAAATGGGATAATTTAGTTTATGTTTCAGTGTTTGCACCAATCACTTCATTTAAAAATTGGAAAATTGGAACATTGGAAATATGGCTAAATTCTGCAAGATACAGAAGATATCTATAAATAACACATTATAGAATTAACTTTATTTATTGATTGATTGATTGGAAAGTGACAGAGAGAGAAAGAGGCAGAGAGAAAGAGAAAGAGAATGGGCACACCAGGGCCTCCA